>NW_026941518.1:0-13200 GCF_032062105.1 Saccostrea cuccullata
TTTAATACCTCACATCTAACTTTTATATGTGCTGGGATGCATAAATGTGTCTAGGATTTGTAAAAAATGAAAATTTCTGCCCGAAAATTAAAGAATTCTGCGTTGCTTAGCAACCCCTTTTAAGTAGTTATATACAGAATTGAAAAAAAAGTTTATGTGTTTCATGTAGTACATTATAATTCTCTTTTGTGGGTATATCCCAAATTTCCTATTTCAACAGGCATCATACTTAATATTTAACTTAAAGATGAAAAAGTATCGAAAAATCCCATAATATTTTGACCTTTGACCGCAATTTTTACTAAGAAGGTCAGTGGTTGAGTATCTAAACAGTCATAAAATATCATCTGTAAGAAATTTCCTACAAAATGGTATGCATTATGCCTATTTTTCCCCTTGGATAAAAAAGTTAGAAATAATTTAATAATGCCATGTCAAAAGGCCTCCAAAATCATGTAAAATGCGCCGGAAGAGAAAGGGTTAAGGCAGGTCCACACTTTTACGGATCCGGTTTTAATTTTACACACCAATATGAAATATTGATTATCCTTATCTTTTGAAAAAAAAAATCTTTTTGGTTGATGAAAAATAACTTGGCAAGTATACATTTGTTTATAATAGTGTCATTGAGCACACAAAATATTTAATGTACATTATTTATATAGGAATAACCACTTTCCTCTCTGTCCATAGGATATATGTAATTTAGTACATGAACAGACAGAGAATTCTTAATTGCCTTTACGGACCTAAAGCTTTTTTAATTTTTTTAACAAAATAATTTGAGATCTATTTATCTTTAATTTTTAGCCTATTTGACCTTTCTACATTTACTTTTTAATACGTTTTGCAAAGAACGATTGAAAAAATAAGTATTCCAAAAATGGGGGTATAGGAGTTCAAAAGGCTGTTTTCTAAAATTTTTCTGGTCAACAATAATAAAGTTTGTTTTATTGCTAACTTAAGATATAATTCGAAATAATTGTGAAGAAAAAATAGCATATAAACATATAAGATTTTGAGAAATTTTTAAAATAAAGATATTTTGAGTTTTTTCTCTGAGAGATTTTGACAGAGTCAACATCAATTTTTTAGTGTTTTCAAATAGAAATTTCATATATTTTCTTGACAAATGAATATTTATGATTTTCATAAGTGTTAACAATAATTAGATGTGATTTGGTACATAGCTAAATAAAATATGACGTTACACTTCTATATGTTGAATTTTTGCTGTTACATTTTTAGAGGTATATACTCCGAGACATGTTGCATGAAAATAAACCTGCAAAGTTATGCTTTTTATGGGTGTTTTGGTTAGATTATGACTTATTCAAGATTTTCAAATTAAAAAAATAAACAGTTTGACAGAAAATTCTGAAAGTACGCACCTACCTTAAATGAATTTTAAAAACCATTAACATCATTCATTTATTTATGCACGTTTGTATACATAAAGAAAACTGTCCCACCTCCTTGCTGAAATTGATACTTTTTGTGCCTCTATTGCAGGAGAGTTACAATCTTGAAACTCTCTTATTGGCCCTAAATAATAGTAGACCTACTCATAACTGTAGAAAAAAAGTAGACCCCAAAATAACAAAGTTTAACATCAGATAAAAAAAATAGAATTTAAGACATCATTTAAAACAAAACTTTTTTTTTTACCTCACCTTAGCTGAAAGCTCAAGTGAGCTTTTCTGATCACCCGCTGTCCGTCATCCGTCCGTCCGTTTGTAAACTTTTCACATTTTCAACTTCTTCTCAAGAACCACTGGGCCAATTTTAACCAAACTTGGTACAAAGCATTCTTGGGTAAAGAGGAATTTAAATTGTTAAAATCAAGGGCCAAGACCCCTTCCAAGGGGAGATAATCAAGAAAATAGGGTGGGGTCATTAAAACATCTTCTTCTCAAGAACCACTTGGCCAGGAAAGCTGAAACTTAAGTTGAAGCATCCTTGGTTAGTGTAGATATGAAATTGTTAAAATCATGATTCCCGGAGGTAGGGCGGGGCCACGATATGGAATCCAAGTTTTACATAGAAATATATAGAACAAATCTTTAAAACTCTTCTTTTCAAAAACCACTAGGCCAGGAAAGCTGAAACTTATGTGGAAGTATCCTTGGGTAGTGTAAATATTAAATTGTAAAAATCATGAGCCTCAGGAGGTAGAGTGGGGCCACAATATGGAATCAAAGTTTAACCTAGAAATATATAGAATAAATCTTTGAAAATCTTCTTCTCAAGAACCACTTGGCCAGGAAAGCTGAAACTTATGTTGGAGCATCCTTGGGTAGTGTAGATATTGAATTGTTAAAATCATGACCCCCGAGGTAAGGACGGGGCCACAATAGCACTACTGGACGAAAAAAGTGCTGAGAATCCCAAATTTTACTGATAAAGTTTGATAATTACTGATACTGTGCTGTTGTTGCTGATAAATACTGATATTTACTGTTATTATTACTGTTGTTGCTGATATTTTTTGTTGTTTCTGATAAATACTGATAATTACTGTTGCCTTTTACTGTTGAGTCTGATAAATACTGATAAATACTGTTGAGGTACTGTCGTTGCTGAGAATTGCTGATAATTACTGTTGAGGTAATGTCGATGCTGAGATTTACTGATAATTACTGTGGTCATTGTTTTTAACCTGGGAATTTGTTTAAAATAAAACAGAGGGCTATAAAAACCTTCAATTATTACTTTCTTTTACTTGAATTGTCATGGCAAAATTTTCATATTTTTTTAAATGTTCTGCTTGTGGCAAAATTACATGGCTGTATGTATGTATGCTGATTTCAATTTTTACATTACGTTAACTTTGTGAAAATTTTGACAATGATCAAATGAATTATGAATAGAAGAATATATAGAACTAGTATTAATTAAAAAAAATAACTGCAGAAAAAAAAATGGAATTTTACTTTTGCATGAGATCTTATTGAAAAATAATCTGTAAATAAAAAGAAAATTATACCATCTTAAAAAAGATCCATCGCCGCCTTTCCCGACTCCAAGAAAATTATGTAGGGAGATCGGTGATCTTTTTTTTCAATAATAAGAAAAAAGTTCTTAATAGATGGGAAAAAAATCGGGATAAAAAAAGTTTCCTGCAGGTTAGAAAAGTTGGATTTGTTCCGTTTTCACTAGGTCAACTGGTCGAGTTTGGACAACATTTTGTTTTTGAAGGCCTTTTTTTCTCGAAAACAATTATATTTATCTTGTTAAATGTTCAGTTTTCTGCTCTCTTTTCGTCGAAATATTTGAAAATTAGAAATTTTATCCCTTTTAAAAAGTAACTAAGAGGTGAAAACAGGTTTGAATATGTTCAATCTGTGGGCACTGATTTTAATTAATAATTTATTCATTTATTTTAATGTTATGTAGACGTTTGTAGATCGTCCAAGAATTAAACTCCTCCACATGTACATATGTACAAGTACACACTGTATGCATGTGCAACCGGCAAATGGGGCGAGCTGATTAAAAATTAGAGGTTAAGAATCCCTAGTACAAAGGTACACGTGTTTAGTTTGTCTCTTAAAATTTAAATACAAAATCATTTTTTATTGAATCAGTTTTGAAATCTCATTAATTTTTTTTATTTGATTTTATGGAATGGAAAATAAGAACTGAAATGAGACTTAATTTTATATGTTTCTATAAGTATATGATCAAATTGATCGATTTTAATTTTGCATGGTAAAAAGTTGAAAGGAAAACACCTTTAAATTGATTTCAATTGATCAGGAATCGGTGATCGACCTCTGATTTGGCTGTATTGTGTACGTGTCTTCAGCCCCGGGGTAGAACGGGGTACAACTTGTATATTCCATGCAAATTGTAGTGGTCAGCGTAACAATGGGCACTAATTACCTATTGTTCTTCGTCTGCGGCTACCGGTGTTTTCAATAAACAAACTACCTACACTGTACATGTACTCGCTACTTTGGAACAATCTTCAAGTTTATGGTCGCACGAAAAAAAAATTCCATAATATTGAATTTGATGAAGAATAAAATTGATAGAAAAAATATTTAGAATAGAACACCTTGGTACTATAATGAAAAAAAAAAGATACATATATGTACATCATGTACGTTGTGCAAACTTACTTTCATTTTTATTTCAATTCTCAAAGATCTATCTTCTTCAGTATTTAATTTCATTTTTTAGTTTTACGCATATTTCTTCAATCAATCAATCATTTCTTTGAATTTTTTACCATTTTACTTTAGTATACATAGACCACAAAAACATAAAAAATGTAGGTGGTTTTATACATAACAGTAGGTCTAAAAGGCATGCGTGAATAAGAAACTAAACAAAAGAAAATTTGTAGGTTGCTATAAATGCGAAGTAAGGGAATTTAGGCCGGGGATCATATTTTGTTTATCAGTTAAAAGAATATCCCGGGGGAGGTGGTCACATGTATTTTCAATTCTGAATCTCTGCTAACGATTGTTTGGGACCGGTAAATACGTAGACGAGAAATTGACTTCACTTTTTAATAAAAAAAAAAATGTGCAAAATATACAATCATATAGATATAAAGAGAAAGATTCTTTAGTGAAGCACTTTTTTGAAATAATATTAGCATGAATTGTTCCCAATTCAGATGCAGGGAAACTCCACTTCGCTTAATCCGAGAAAAAAAACCTTAAATGTATGGATTTTGAATGTCAGAAACATGACGTTGTGTATCGATCGCACTCATGAATAAATGTTATAATTACTTCAGTTCTGAAATTTGTATTGTTCATTGCAATTGATTCTCTAAAATAATTTTATTCATGCATATAAAAAATTCGATAAGTATAATATCATAACTTGCATGACTTTTAAAACACACAACTAAAGAACAGACCTTGCCCTATCGGCTATCACTTAATTGTAAACAGTATTTCACCCCCTCCTTTTTGTGCTACCATCAAGTAAAATCATATAAATAAGCACCAAGTCTGTACTGTTCGTTTACACAAAGGTCTCGGACAAAAATGGAATTAAAAAAAATTATAATCACTGCACAAAATTCTAATTTTACAAAAACGCAAGCCGTAACGATATCCCTGTGGCACAATGTACTAATAATTGACCCGATTCTAAAACGAAAGTAGAACTTTTACACGTGGTTCAATAACAACAAGCACAAAGTTTGCATTAATGGAAAAAGTTAATTCAAGTTATGATTTATTTTATTTAGTTTTTTAACTGACTGACCGCATATAACATGTTTAAGGAGTGGCGCATAATATTAGAAGCCATATGCCCATAGACTTAAAACTGTATACAATGAAAAAATAATTAGCCTAAAGAAAGACGTATATTTCATTGACTGAAAATCACACTGCATAAGATTTATGTCATGTAGTGTACAATACTTAAGCCTTAACAAATAATTTAAAAGAGAGTGTGAGAGAGAGAGAGAGAGAGAGAGAGAGAGAGAGAGAGAGAGAGAGAGAGAGAAAGCGACACGATATAAAATTCGCAGATATAAAATGCGCCAAACTACAAAGCCACACCATGCCAAGGTTTTTAATAAATATTTACATTTATCATTATGCGAAAATTAATCCTTAGGGAGGACATCGGAGAACTAGAGCGCGCTGTCTACATAATATATATATATATATAAATAATTAGATACTTCAATTTAATTATTTAACCCTGTCACATTCTTCTATAAATTAAAAAGTGTACGCTTCAAGACTAGATTTCATGAAAAATATTTAATACTGTCTTGTTAAATGAGAGCTTAATTTAAAAGTAATTGGAAAATGGGGGGGGGGGGGTTTCAACTTAATGTGCTCATGCATTTTCAGTTCTCCACACGGTAAAATAAATTGATATTTACAACCATTGACTGTATTGAAGTATTAAAGATACCCACAAAAAGCTTTTGATGACAGTACACATACATGTGAGAAAAAATATGAGATGAGATTTTTTAAACCTTTATGAACAAAAATTATTTTTTTTAAAAAAGTACTTGGGAAGAAAAACCACTGCAAATACAACAGAATAATTTTCCTCAGATAATGTCATCTACGTGTAAGGAGAAATTTAAAGAAAAAACATAAATATTTATGAAAGCTTATGTTAACATTATGGTCTAAAAATAATTATAATGAAATTAATAGATGAAAACTGAATACAAATTAATAAAATGTGACTTTTTTATTTTGAATAATTTATTTTGTAATTGACTGTAATGAATTTGTTAAAATACTTAAAAAAAACAAATAATCATTTCTCAGGCTATTTTAATCCATTCCCAGGTTAAAAACAATGACCACAGTAATTATCAGTAAATCTCAGCATCGACAGTACCTCAACAGTAATTATCAGCAATTCTCAGCAGCGACAGTACCTCAACAGTATTTATCAGTATTTATCAAACTCCACAGTAAAATACGACAGTAATTATCAGTATTTATCAGCAACAACTAAAATTATCAGCAACAACAGTAATAATAACAGTAAATATCAGTAATTATCAGCAAGAACAGCACCGTATCAGTAATTATCAAACATTATCAGTAAAATTTGGGATTCTCAGCACTTTTTTCGTCCAGTAGTGTAGGGAATCCAAATTTTACATTGAAATATATAGAACAAATCTTTGAAAATCTTCTTCTCAAGAACCACTTGGCCAGGAAAGCTGAAACTTATGTTGGAGCATCCTTGGGTAGTGTAGATATTGAATTGTTAAAATCATGACCCCCGAGGTAAGGACGGGGCCACAATAGGGAATCCAAATTTTACATTGAAATATATAGAACAAATCTTTGAAAATCTTCTTCTCAAGAACCACTTGGCCAGGAAAGCTGAAACTTAAGTTGAAGCATCCCTGGTTAGTGTAGATATTAAATTGTTAAAATCATGATTCCCGGAGGTAGGGCGGGGCCACGATATGGAATCCAAGTTTTACATAGAAATATATAGAACAAATCTTTAAAACTCTTCTTTTCAAAAAATACTAGGCCAGGAAAGCTGAAACTTATGTGGAAGCATCCTTGAGTAGTTTAGATTTTAAATTGTTAAAATCATAACCCTCGGGCGTAGGGTAGGTCCACAATGGGGAATCCAAGTTTTACATAGAAACATATATAGAACAATCTTTTAAAAAAATCTGCATCACCCAAGTTACTCAGGTGAGCGATGTGGCCCATGGGCCTCTTGTTTCTATTCTCAAGAGTTGACTGATATATCCATGTTTTGCTATAGCCGGGAAAAACAAAATATAAGTTGGATTAAAAAGCGAAATAGGAGGTGCACAATGGCAATTAGATAGAATGTTCTATCGTTAAAATGATATTGTACTACGGACCCGGTTTAAGGATAGAATTCGTTCCGTGTATTCGTAATGTAGCAGAAAGAAACACAGGCGATAGTGCATTTACTAGGAACAATCTAAAGAGTTCTGAATGTAAACATTTGAATGGAGAGAAAAACTTTGAGAAAATTAATTGGATTTACGTATATATATGGATTATTTTTGGGGATAAAAGGCATAAGCAATCTCAAAAAGGTTTGTTTTGATTATTTTGGTAGTTATTCCCAGTTCAATCATTTTATATTCTTCAAAATCGTTTCGGAGCAGATCCGCTGCGATTTGCTACGTTGCAAGTATATGGGACGTATTCTTACTGTGGTGAGGACCTGTACAGAGACACAGTTAGATTATTCTAACTAAATGGCAATATGTTATAAAGATTCTGTGAAAGTTGGAAGTGGGAAAGTTAAAATACTTTTATTTTCTATCTTTGTTTAAAATATGAGCATGTGTGTCCAATGAACAAGAAATGTTGGTGTGGCTCTTATGAGCACTTTATACATGTAGCATGTTTTAACTACCGTATAACAGAGAGATTTGACTACGTGTATTTTGAGTCATCGGGCCAGTTTCATTTGTCAAAGATCGGCGTACGCCGAATTGCGCCGGTCATATGACCGGCGTAAAACGGCTAAGAGGCAAATGAATCAAACCGGCGAAAACATTTTTAAAAAATGAATAAATACGCTAAATGACAATCAATTAATTAAGTTTTATTACTTTTTTCATTATGCCTTAGTAGAATAATTCGAAATTCAATTAAAAAAAAACATAGACGTCATGAAA
The DNA here is from genome assembly GCF_032062105.1 of Saccostrea cuccullata. NCBI lineage: Eukaryota > Metazoa > Mollusca > Bivalvia > Ostreida > Ostreidae > Saccostrea > Saccostrea cuccullata. The sequence goes on from NW_026941518.1 coordinate 8,132, forward strand.
AATTTTATTTTTCAGAAAATAAAAACATATTTTAAACGTACGAATAGAGATTTGCTCAAAATATGCAAACAAATAAAGAACATGTCGATTTGGTAAAAAGTAATTTAATTTCACAGTTGTTTTCTCTTCCCGCCATATTTCTAAGACCGGCGATCTCCTCGCCGGTCATTTCAGACCGGCGCATTCGGCGTACGCCAGCGAACCTTCCCCGGTCAAATGAAGTAACAAGCCGGGTTACGAAAGGTCAAGCAGCGCATTCGGCGTACGCCGGTATGACAAATGAAATCCTACCATCAAAATATTTGTTTTAAGACAAAAATATCACCCAATTCCAAATATAGAAATGAATGATTTAAAGCGGTTATTGTCTTGCGTATAGTGCTTAATGTCTATTGTGACTCTATATATGGTATATGATGCAAAGTTTGACGACTGTAATTTTGACGAGAAACAAAAAATTGTCAATATACAAAAATTATACATGATATAGTCAAAATTAGCACACAGTCAAAATTTACACTTTTACCATAACTGAACAGATCTTGTGGTTCGGCTTTTTAACATTTCTATTTTTTCTGTAGGTTAAAACTTTTCACTACAAAGTGAATTCAGAGTTAAAGAAATGGCATCAGCTCTGGTGTTGTTTGACGTTGATGGCTGCACGGCCATTGTTGATTCAAAGAAACTGGTGCTAAATGGAAAGGACCTTGTGACTGGGCAGAAGGGTCATATGAAGCTTGGCCGGGAGGAACTACATGTAGAAATACTTAAAGTGTCAGGTACACATTGATTGCTATAAACTTGTATTGTTGAAAATAAATCCAGATAATTATACTTGAATTATTAAATGTAAATATTATAAATGGATTAAAAAGACAGTCTAACTGTAGAAAATACTTTAATTGTTACATGTAAATATATTAATGTATTTATAAAAAGTAAAAATGAATTTTTTATATGGCTGACACTTTTTTTTTTCTCCATGTAATTTTTTTCAATACACATACAATGTCTTTTCAGAATTAAAATGAAAAAGAATTAAAATCCTTTTCTTGTGGAAGGCTTGCTATAATACAGATAAATTAAAGAGAGGCTAAACAATAAAACCTTTTAAATTCTTATCCTCTGTTGATTATTATTGATAAATAAACATGATGAAAACATTCAATGGAATTTTAACACTTCACAAGTTGCATCACCACATTGAAACAAATACAGAAATCTTGTTAATGTAAATATCTTTTTAAAAACTTTCATTTGATAATTTGACTTGTAATTGAATTCATTTTTTTTTAAGATTCAAAGAGATTCTTGAATGAATTTGAGGATGAATGGAGCACAACACATCGGTCCATTGCCTTAGATAAGGAGAAGAAGAAGAGAAAGAACCGACCTGGCGGATACCTTTCTGTTTGGCCCCAGGACATGGTATGAAAAAGAAATGAACGTAAATAGATAAAATTTCAGCAAAAAACTCAACTTTTTATGTATTAAAGCCAAAGTAAAGTGAAAGAAAATGGGAAGGTTTAATATTCATCTGATTTGCATTTCGTTTCTTTGTAATTCTCAATCATTTATACTATTCAAGAAGTTATAAATTTAAATAATTATGAATATCGGAGAAACACCATCTATATCAATGCCTTTTCCATTTAAGGACGATGTTGTAACCCCAGTTGAGGAACTACCAGATCCAGCAGAAGAGCAGCCTAAGGAGGTAAGTGTTTCTATTTCTCAAAAAATATGTCAACCAATTAAAACAAAGTTTGCATCAAAAAGTGAAGTAATGAAATAGGAAATAAAAATGAATTCAGAAAGACTACAGTTTACATTTTCAAAGTAACCATGATGGTAACTGTTATCATTTTCTGATTGGTTGTTTCTGATTAACACATGTACACAACTGGAGTAAAAGTCATATTTTTCTCTGAATAATTCAAATATTCATGTCAGAATTAGTAAATTTATAACAGTTGTATAATGTAAATGTAGGTGTATGTAGTTTTAGAAAATTGTGTAATCCTGAACATTATTTATTACATTTAGAATGAAGATGTTGAAGTAACAGGGGCACGCAAGAAGACTGCTGCCAGGAAAACAAAGGAAAAAGCAAAGGAAAAATCTGTAAGTTGAAATTTTTTAATCATTTGGCCAATATTTTTAGCATTATCTGTTAGAGACCAGGCCCCAAGACCATAAACTGAGAATAGACTTAAGTCAAAAATTTTATTTTCAATATCTTGAGCTTTTTTTTAATGTATTTGCTTCAAATTTTGCAATTTTATTTAACATTTAAATTTAAAATTATGTTGAAAATCTTGTTTTATTATCAAAATTATTTCAAAAGTTATATTGGTTTGAAATTTTGACTTAAGGTATTCAATGTATAACGACCATATTTTGTACCTAATAAATGAAAGGTCCAAAATTTTTAATCATGATAGCAATTTGAAGATATTATCAAATGAAAATGCTCCACCAAAGGAATTTACAAAATTTTGATTATTGTCCAATTAATATCACTTTGAATTTTACATTGAAGTCTAAGGGCAGTGCATGTTTTTATAAGATATTGTAAAAAATAATTTGAATTTCAAAGAAATCTCTTGGTGAAAATATGCATAAACTCCCTCTTTATTAAAATATAAAATAAAATAAATTATTTACCGCAGAAATTTTGTGAAATCAAAATTTTTCTTCTTTTCATCAAGGGCAGATAACTCTTCAAAAACTGTAAATGTGCAAAATGACCGTCTCCTTACATCTTATAAGTCATGTAAAATTATTTAAAATCAGTCAAAATCCCTTTGTTATACATTGAATACCTTAAGTCTGTTCTCAGTTTATGATCTTCGGGCCAGGTCCCAGGATCATGACACTGAGTTAGACTTCAGTCAAATTTATAAGTTCCTATGAAATGTTTATCAATTATTTGGAGATTCTCTATTTTGCAGATATTAACAAAACTATTGTAAGGCAACTTTAGAAAAAATATTTTAATTTTTGTCTACTTGACTTAATTAAATTTCTAGTACAACAAGGGTATTTTGACTTAAGGTTAGGATATTTCAATAATTTCATCATCCTGGAGCCATGAGAATGTATGCAATTAGTAGGGTGTTTGTTTACTGTCTGTCTATCTGTGTAGCCGTTCGTTGTTTGGTTTTGTTTCTTGCCTTTAAATTAAGCAAGGGAACATTAAAATATCATTTGTCTGTCTGTCCGCCTCAAAAACTTTAATCTTGCCCATAACTTTTGATTTAGTGGAGGTATGACTTTCATATTTCACATGTTTATTCCTTTTAATAAGATTTTTCTTTAGGTACATCTGTACCACAAAATTTGACTTTTGACCTTGGACTTTGACCCACTTTAACACAAAAAATAGAAACTTTTACTTTGGCCATAACTTTTGAAAAGTAGATACAAGGAATTTGTATTTACATGCGGCCTCGGTCAGGTCACCTTGTGGGCTAGGTCTCGGGTCCTTATTTCACCATGTTGACCTCACAAGAGGTAATTTATTGTATAATGTATTCTCTTTGGCAAGACCTTTCATTGGATATGAACAATTTTGACCTCTTGACCTTGGAGATTTCTGTACTTAAGGAAAAAACTTTGCCCTTGTCCATATTTTTTGAATGGTAATGGCTAGGGATTTCATACTTCACATATGTAATCCTTTTGAGAGACTTTGCATTAATAGATACCAAGATTTTTTACCCTTTGAGCTTGATGTTGGAGTTTGATCTACCTTTCAAAATTTTATCCTTGGTCATTACAATTGAAAAGGTGGTGCTAGGGATTTCATTTTTCACAATAGTTCTTCTTATGAGAAGACCCTGCTTCGAGTAATAAAATATTTCATTTTCATTCAAGAAAAGTTTAATCTTCACTATGTAGCCATAACAGGTCATCAGTGTTTCACAAACACATATTGTCCCTTATATTGAGAAAAGAGAGGGCTTTAATATTTAACCTGTGCATCTATACCTGTGACAAGATTTTTCCAAGCATGCTGTTATTTGAGTCGTTGACCTTCACGATTTACCTTATTTTTTTTTTATAAAAATCAACTTCAGTAATAATTTCTAAATGACATAAAATTATGATAAGGTGTTGATATATGAAACAATAATTTATGTCATAAAAATTACATTTCATCCACCAAGACATGGAAAGTGGGGGATCACAATTCTTTGAATTTGCTTGTTCAATATAACTTGACACACAAGAGAAAGATACATATTTCTATATGACTGTTTCTGATTTTGATTAAAGGTGTTGTCATGCTTACTGAAAATGAAATTGTAAACACTTATAAAGAAAAATCTCTTTATTGCTGTCGCAAATTTTCAAGTCCATGTGCTATTTTTATACCCCCTTTCTGAAGGAGAGGGGGTATACTGTTTTACCCTTGTGTGTCTGTCTAGCTGTGTCTGTATGTCCGTCTGAAACAAATTTTCGTCGCAACTACTCATGGTAGATGCTTGAAATTTTTAATATAATCTTCTCCGAGCATTGGCGTCGGAAGCAATTTAAAGTGGGGGGGGCCAAGTGTAAGAAAATTTTTTTTGTACCTCCAAAAAAACCTGACAAGCAAAAAAAAAAGGAAATGTCTATTTCCCAAACACGAAAATCCTATTTCGTGGAGGGGGGGGGGGGGGGCAAGGGGTTCCAAGTCTAGTACCAACAAATTTTCTGAGGCATGCCATATGGTGGGATACATTTTTGCTCACATCCAATGTCAACTTCCTGTTTGTCTGTGTGTCTTTCCGTTTCATACATAACAAATCTTTGTCACTGTTTCTCATTAGATATCCATAGCAGATGTTTGAAAATTTATTACAATCTTTGTTGAGGCATGTCATATGGTGGGATTAATTTTGAAATGAATTTGATGTCAGTTTCATATTTTTCTGTGCATCTGCATGTATTGACATGATAGTGCTTATTAACATCAGAGTGGGGGTATTTCTAGTGAGCACTGGCTCACAGATTTCTTGTTATCTCTCTGTTCTAAGTAAAAACCAGAAGAGCTCCAGTTTCATAAAAAAACTTCTTGATCT
>NW_026941519.1:0-13193 GCF_032062105.1 Saccostrea cuccullata
ATCATCAGATCTAACGAGACGCGAAGCGTCTAGTTTGATCTGAGGATTCGCGCCTGTCAACGAGATGTGATACGGCTCTTCGGATCAAGTTACTGTTATAATGATAAATTTATTATATACCCCCTAATAACTAGCAAATTATAGCAAAAGAAAGCTTTAGAGATCAATTGCATAACATTTATCCATAAAACAAAGCATAACTAGTGCTAATTGTAACGAGAATACATTTACAGAATCTACCAAACGCTCCCCAACTCCCTTTTGGTGCCATATTCCCTGTTATCTCTATTAAATAAGAAATACTGTATGGAATTTAGACTTAATCAAGGTCTTCCAAGAAAAATACAAAATATATTTAAAAAATAGGCATTGCACGCGTGTTCATGTGCGTAACGACCATATTATCTTGTCTACACTATTATCTAAATTTTAATAATATCAAAGCATTTAATCCCAAAGTATTAAAAAAAGCACTCATTCGAGTGTATTTTTTATTTTACTCATTTCACGTGCACGCACGTGCAAGCACGTGCAAAATGACTACACCTTCTTGTAGGAGTCCCTTATATTTATCCAAGTTCTAAATCTCATCCTGTTTGGTTGAAAAACAAAAGAGTTATAGCCATTTGAAGTTTCAGCCAATCAGATTGCAGCACACGTGCATGCGCGTGATTTCATGAATATTTTCTATATCATATTTTAGGATATCGTAATGCATGACTATGTTTTAAATTTCAAAGCATTTCGTCAAAAAACAAAGGAGATATAGCCATTTAAAGTTTTAGCCAATCAGATTACAGCACGTGCGCATGCGCATGCTTTTATTAAAATTTTTATATATTATGCTGTAGATCTTTATAATGTAGGACAATGTTCAAAATTTCAAAAGATTATGACAAGAAACAAGAAAGATATTGAGACTTTAGTTTCAGCCAATCAGAGCGAAGCGCACGTGCATGCGCGTGAGATCTTGCTATTTTGACCATGCCATCTTGTCTATACTACTAATGTATCCTTACATTATGAGTTTCAAAGCATTTTATCAAAAAATAGAAAAGTTCCGACTATATCTATTATATATGTTATTTCAAGTGTTGCACGTGCGCGCTCTTGCAAGCACGTGCGCGCGCACAAAATGACCTTGATTCCGCAAATCTGCATAACATGTCTACTTACCCTAAAAAGGTTTTACCTACCTCGGACGAACAGTTTACAAGATCATTCCCGGACAAAAAAGTACCCGGGAAGAAGAAGAAGAAAAATAATAATAATAATAATAAGAAACAGAGTAAAAACAATATGTTCCCCAACTTCGTTTGGGGAACATAATTTACAAGGGACTTTTTAACGCGCAAGAAAAATAACGTCATATTTCTGCGTACTACGTCATCAGTTTCAGAGAGTGGTGATATGGATTCAGAAAACAACATGTTGGTGATCCGGAAAATCGGATCACGACGTCACGTGATAGCGTAAATTCAACAGTAAAATTGGGTGATACACATTAGGTATATAATAAAGCGTAGTAAAATATTTATTACTTACGGCAAGTGTACTTCAATTCTACGCTTAATGAGTTCTCCTTCAATAGCAAAATGAGAACTGTCTAACTTTCTTTCCTACAAACAAAATAATATTTTCATAGAACAGAGATAGTATTAAGGAACAATTATATATATATATATATATATATATATATATATATATATATATATATATATATATATATATATATATATATATATATAAATGAATTTAACCGTTCTGTGTTTGTTAGAGTCAGCCCGTGGGCTGACTATTTATGACACGAAGAACTTCAAATGCGCTTGCGCGTTTTGGAATTCTGGGAGGTAGTTCTGCAGCAAATCACTCCGGCTATTTTCATTTCAGTAAAATCAGTATTGATTAAACAAAGAAATCCCTATTTAACACGACGATAATCTGTAAATTTAAATTCAACTTTAATAAGAAAGTCATTTATGCTTATTTATTACAAGAAGCTTTGTAAAGTCCTACTTTACAGTTTTAAACAATTTTTAAAACCTGGTTCGAACTTATAAAACTAGTTCGCATCTGATCGTGAAGGCTGACTTCGATCATGAACTTGAGTAACTGTTGTGGAACTAGAGTAACATCGAACCCGATATAGTTTAACTGGAGTGGCGTAATTTTTCTACCATATTTCTACCACCGTGTTTCCGTTGGTAGAACTATGGTAGAAAAATTACGTCACTCCAGTTATACTGACTGACTTCGATCACTTACTATAGTTAAATACGAAAGTAAAACAGCGCATGCGCCAATTGCTGGTTTGATCGAATCTACTTTCGTTAAACTGTAGTTGTAAACAATGGCTGTCAATGGCTGTATTTTTTTATTTATTCTTAGAAATTTTTAATGATGAGAGTGAAATAGAGTGCGTACATGTCCATGAATGTACAGAAAGGAAGAAGAATGTTATATTTCAATATTCTTCAAAGCGAGACAGCGTTCCAAAAGTAGAAGGGTATGTTTTAAACGTGGTGGAGTTGATGAACGAACCGCAACATATGGATGACTTCAAAACCCATTTTCGAGTATCTCGAGAGCTCTTTACATCCATGTTAAATGAACTATCCAACACTCTCTATAGAAACGGCCACGGTCCACAGATGAATGTGCCCCCGGACAGGCAAATGTTAGTTGCCTTATGGTACATCGCAAACAAATCATCCATGAGAGAGGTGGCACATGTTTTTGGACTTTCAATGTCGACAGTACATGGCATTGTTAAAGATGTTTGTGATGCACTTGTGCAGCTTGGTGACAGGGTAAGTAAAATAACCAAAAAAAGCTTCTTGTCTTCAGTAGTGAAAAGTTGTGATCGATGAACACTGATAAATTCAAATTGAAAAAAACAAATCATCACTCTATGGGACATTGTGAAAACTTAAATTAATTTAACATTTGAAAAAAAAAGCAATTGTGTAAGAGGTACAAGTACATTGTGAAAGTTTTTTAACAGGTGATACAGTGGCCATCCCCTGCACAACAACAGTGTACTGCAACAGAAATTCAGGATGTGTGTTCACTCCCAGGTATAGTAGGTTTTATTGACGGGAACACACATTCAACTTTCGAGTGCACTGCAAGGAGAGAAAGATTATTATAATAGGAAAGGGTTCCCTTCCATTCAGTTACAGGTAAAATTAATGTGTTGGAGATATGTCACTTTTGTTTACAATTTTGAAAACATACTTTGTTATATTAGTTCCATCTTAATTTATATCAGTTTTTATACTTATTCAGTTTTCATTATTGATATTTAGGTTGTTGTGGACCACAATTTGAAAATTTTGAACTGCTATACTGGTTGGCCTGGGTGTGTCCATGACGCACGAGTTCTCAGAAACTCTGGATTATACCGCAGAGCTGAGGCAGGAGAACTAATAACTCCTAATTCCTACATAGTAGGTGACAATGCCTATCCACTTAGGAATTGGCTCATCACACCATTCAAAAATATTGGACAACGGACAAGACAGCAAATTAAATTTAACAAGAGACTCTCGAGTGTTAGACAAAACGTGAAAAGGACATTTGGACATTTAAAAGGAAGATTCAGGCGATTACGTGATATACCTCTGCACAGTCACAGAGAAATCTGTACCCTTATTTATGCATCTTGTGTGTTGCATAACCTATGTGTCCAGTATAATGATGACATTGATGGATTTATTGAGCAGGATATTGACAATCATCCTAATCAGTTTGAAAATGTTTATCAGAATGGTCATGCTGAGGTTGTTCGTAGACTCCAACTAGTAAATATTCGTTAACCAAATAAAAGATAATCAATTTTCAGTTTTTCTTTTCTTTTTTTTTAAAATCAAATTTTGATTCTTAAAATATTGGATATTATAACTAGTACTAGTATTTAAAATTATATATGAAAATGAATTGAAATAAATGTCAAGTGATTTTATTACAATATTACACCCAACAGTTTCATTTTGGCATTGCAGCAGATACACTGCAGTAACATTTGTTATGATAATTAAGTGTCTCAAAACACTACAGAACACAAGAATTTGTTTTTCAACCATTTTTTATATCAAACATTTGATTGTAACAAAAAAACATATTTTTATGTATAATAAAATAAAAAAAAACAAAATCAAAACAAAATTTAACAACTGTAGAAAAATATATATATATAAAAAAATTAGATGCCCACAACCCAGTTGAATGATATGATGACAAAAAAATCTCATACCAACAGGCCTTTAAGTCATTTAAGATCAGCAGTGCCTTGCATAAATAAAAGTAATTTACCTATGTAACTTTATAACATGATAAATCAAACATACTACAAAAAAGACCAGTCTTTTTAAGAAAAAGTCACCTAACCAGGTGTGTAACTCCACACCATAATTTAATCTAACCTATGTAAACTTCTGTCAAATCAAAACTCTATTTATGGCACTTTCAATTAAGTCTTGTCTGAGTATAAAAATACGTTATTTTTCATTTTTTTCAATACTCTTCTCGAACAAATCCAGGAATCTGTCCATCCTTTTCATTTTTTCAGCATGGAATTTCTCAATTTTATCATTAAATTCTTCTTCTTTTGCATCAAGCTGTTCCAACAATTCTTTTTTTTTTGGACTCTTTGACTTAGTGACTGTTTCAGCATGGGAGGGAGTGGGACATTCAATGGAATCACTACTTGAACTGTCGATTGTGAAAGCAGGTTTTGTAGATTGTCTTGTTCCATACATAAGATCAAAGTCTTCTTTTAATCTAAAATACTTCCTCTCAGTACCAGTTCCAGAATCGATTATTTCTTTCCATCTTTTCTTAAGATTGTTGTATTTGTTTATGGCCTGTGTTGGTGTTATTTTTACTTTGAAAGCATTGGATAAGTCTCTTGAGATCTGAGTCCACAAACTCACATGATTTTTGTTTTTTTCGAACAAGTCTTGCCTGTCATGACGGAGGTGGACAAGCAAGTCCTCTTGCTTATCTGTCCATAAGTGGACACCTGCATTCAAAGATTCATCGCTTGAGGATGGGGACGCACTTGAATGGGGAGGAGCTGCTGGTTGAAGAGGGCTGGTGGAAGATGAACCTGGTACTGATGCTTTCAACTGTGACTTAGGATTGGAATTACCTGTGCTTGATGTTGCTGAAGGTGTTCCTTGGGTTGACTGTTGTAAAGTTTTTGCCAAACCTAGTGATGCCTGGGGCTCAGGACGTTGCTGTTTAATCAGCATTTGGACGATCATGTCCTTTAATTGTGGGTCTAAGAAAGAATGCATTATTCCCTATTAATATTTTTTCAATAAATAATCACAAATTATTAAGAAAATTTTGATTATATATATGTAATCAATTTGATTAAAATTTTATCCTTTGATCTGCCAGCATTAATACACGTCTGTACACAGAAAGGGATTAAAAGACCTGATTTTTATTAGACTGATATGTGAATATCTGCTGACATAAATCATTTTGACGTAGACCCTTTACTTAGAAGATTACAAATAACAAAAGCAGTACTGATTCCTACCTGTATCCCCACTCAAAAGAGACTGCTTCGTTGCTTCATCACATTCAATATCAAGCTGAATACCGTTAGCTCCTTTTATTATTAGTTTTGGCATTCTGAAGGAAAAAAATATTGAATATCAATGAATTTTATATAATTGTTATTATTAACTACATGTACTTAATTTATACTCTTCACTGCTCTAGTCTGAATTCAGTGCATTTGGGAATGTTATTTGTAGGACAACTTAAGTCATAAATAAATATTAAGACAGAGCTATTGTAACACCATTATCTCTTCTAGTTTTTCAGTTACAGTCAAGTTTGTATGAATAAAAAGACAGAAAAAGCCCCCCCCCCCCAATCTTCAAGTTTATGAGGAAAAATCAGTGTAAATTAAGTAGCACATTACTACAAGTAACCTTTACTAACCTGACTATCTAATGTATCGTAGTGGATATTCCTCTAATCTAAAAAAAAATGAAAAATGACAACACATGTCTTTTGAATCATGTAGTTTAAAATTAAAATATATTTTTGTCAAAATTCCATTATGCCACCTTTATATTACAACCAAATTACACAAAAATATCGCCGGAATATTTTGAAGCTAAAACCAACCTTTGCGAAATGAAAAAAAAAACTAAAGAAAAACAATAAAAAGTAAATGTATTTAGTTGCATAAAGTAAATTCTCACCTATCGGCGCCATCTTTAACTCGATCTACCAACGGAAACACGAGGGTAGAACTATGGTAGAAAAATTACGTCACTCCAGTTAAACTATCTCGGGTTCGATGTTACTATTGTTCAACAATAGTTACTCAAGTTCATGATCGAAGTCAGCCACTATATCGGGTTCGATGTTACTCTAGTTCAACAACAGTTACTCAAGTCCTCATGATCGAAGTCAGCCGAAATGTGTCCTACGCAGTTTAATAGGCATACAGTGGTATGAATTCATATGTGCACAGTGTTTAATTGAAGGTCTTTTGGAAAGTATGTTGAAGGTATTTTATTTATCATTATGTATTTAAATCTACGACATAAACATTGGTTTAATACAGATTTTGAGATTTTTATTATTAATTTACTTTCGTTTTCATTATATCATTTCGATCCCGATGCAATTTAGCGAACTGACTTGTTAAAGCATACAACGGATACTTCGGGAAGAGAAACAACTGGCTGAGCTTGCTTGTTTGTAATGTCCCCCGCTGGAAGGAGGATATTATTTATTTCGGTCTGCCTGTCTTTCCCTGCCCCTGACGTCTGTAGTTCTGTCTGTAACACTTTCAATTCCGTGAAATATTTCGAGAAGCCCTTGAGCTATTGTAGTGAAATTTTAAACAACTCACTTTGGAAAACTCCTCTTGATTTTGAGGTAAAAATGTCAATGGTCAAGGTAATGACATCAAGCTTATAATGTCTGTTTGAACACCTTTGTGTCCGTGCAATATCTCGATAAGCCCTTCAGCTTTAGAAATGAAATTTTATACCACCACAACATATGCTGAAAGGAAGACACCTATAGATTTATTTTGACATTTAAAGGTCAAGGTATTAAATTCACATCTCTCTGGGAGTGTGTGTAAAAATTTCATTTCCAGTCAATATCAAAAGAAACATTTTTTCGTTTTACAATCAAATTTTATACCATAACTCCATCCACCATATGGCCCCGTGACATCCCCTTTTTTAATGAAATTTGTGCATGATTTTTTCCTAAAAGGGAGACGCAGATTCTCTGAATTAGCTTGTTTAGTGAATGAGACCATTTATGTTGTGGCAATCAGATTTAGGGATTTATAGTTTTCTTACGTTATAGAGATTTGATAAATGAATTTGTATAACAGTCATTGTGTTGTTTATTTTCTTTCAATTCTACTTTTTTAAAGTTTCAAGCTGAAATACAGCTAGCTAGGTCAAAATAAAGTAGGATAGTTAACAAACTTAAATTAAAAAAATACCTATGTCTTAAATTATGCAAAGGTTAGGCTAAACAAAGCTTGCATGTTACCTGTTTGAATTGAATTTTTCTTATCTAAAAGTACTAGAAAATGTACGTACTGGTTACATGTATTTAAGTGGCCCTTTATTGATATTCTCAATTAAGGGTTCAGTATGGCTGTTACTTTATCGCAGGGGCAAAGGTGTCTGTTGTCTAAACACAGTAGCACTGAGTGATTCAACCTGCAACATGACAAACTCTAACAGGGTAATAGTGAAACTTATACGAGGTTCCGTTTGGTGGCCAAAACTGCCATGTCCCCCATCCTCATAATTTAAACCCCTTTATATCCGATGAGATTGGTTTATAATTTCATTTCACAAAACATATCTTTCTTTTGATTTAGAGACAAAACATGCAATACCGGTATAATGCATTTTTTTCAGTACTGTAGTACATGTACATGTATTCTTCAAAACATTATCACAGAGAAGAAAAAATCCATTGGCTGACTCTTTTTTTAAATGCTAAACTTGTTTGTGTATAACTGTGGGTCGCTGGATCACACGCCGATTGATTCTGGGTGACCCACTTTGCCCCGTGCTTTCGAGAGGGGCGTAAACAAACAAGGTGAACAATGTAAAAGGCGTGCACTTGATGGCGGTGAATACTATATGCTTTTTAGTAATGTTTTATTTTCTCATTACATGTATATTGTTTGTTTTTATGTGATACATGTATAATTTATTATTGAGTCAAATGCCGCTTGAGATTTTTAAAACTAAATGTTAGGCCATTATGCAAACAATGAAGTTATGCATTATTCCCCATTGTTTCCTGATCATGAAAAGGATCGAGCACACAACCGGTTTGACCATTCGGCAGTGGATGTTCTCTCTTCCATGGCACCTAATCCGACCTTTAATATTTTTGAGGTCCATGTTTGCTCTGCTCTCCTCCTATTTTGTATTGTTCAATAGACTTTTAAGCTTGAATACTGTTCGTTTTTTCCATATATTTTATGATTTAAAGTATAAACAGATATCACGCGTCAAAGAAGTAATAAAGGGTTCCTCATGCCCAAAGTCCCGATTGAACAAATTTCAAAATTTACAGCCCTCCATAGAAAATTGATGGGACCTCAATGTAAGAGAACAATTGATTCTAAAAGGGACGCTAAACATACAAACGAAAAAGCAAACAAGCAAATGAACCAATATACTTACAAATATACGTTGGTTGCTCGGAAAATTCATAGATTACTGTCATAACATTTTTACTAAACGTCATATTATATCTAGTCTTGGTAGAGATATTTCAACAATTAAATCAAATAAGGTATTCTGATTAATTTTAAACGTATTTATAATACAAACGACTTTTAAAAGTCTCTCGGAAGTGACATACATGTATAAGGGGACGACCATTTGATTCTGAGGGGGGGCTGGCAGATTTTGGAAATAAATAATCTGTCCCTGAAAATATTGAAAATAAATAATCTTTCCTCCACTACAGAGAAAATAAATAATCTGACCTTGACTTATGATACTTAAATATTGTAAAAAATACCTTTTTTTCTTTACGTGTAATTTAATCTCAAAAGTCTTCAATTCAAAAAATTTTTTTGGCTCGCTTCGCTCGCCATTTTAGAACCAAATAGTATTAAAAATCAGTTTACCAGACTGGATTCTTTAGTCAGTTTGTCAACATGACAATGTGCACTTGGTATGTGTGATGAATAACAGTACTTTAAATACAAGCCAATTCTTATACACTACAAAAGATAAATTTTCTTGTCGAAGAATTACACTTCCCCGATAAATTAATACAAAATATACACTGGTGGATTTAAGTGAAACGTACATGTGTACAACCCCTCCCCTAAAATTTCAAAGTATGATACTAATAATAATAATAATGCCATACTTAGGGACAATACCAATATTTTTGTGCCTAGTTTTACTCTTAAAATACACAAAAACCCAAGAGCTTTAGGGGGCTTTGCCCCCTGGGTCCTTTTCATTCAAAGTATGATATGACTAGTATTAATAATGTCATACTTTGGTACATATCTAACCAATTCCTACACAATTGTGTCTGGATTTACTTTTTTTACATACAGAAAAACCCAAGAGCTTCAGGGGGCTTCGCCCCCTGAACCCCCTTCATTCAAAGTATGGTATGACCAGTATTAATTATGTCATACTTTGGTTCATAATAACCAATACCACTATAATAGTAACTGCTTTTACTCTTAAAATACAACCCAAAAGCTTCGGGGGGGGGGGGGTGTTACTCCCTTGGCCTCCACCAGGGCTTCGCCCAGGACCTGGGGGCCTTACGGCGGCCCCAGACCTTTTGCCTAAACGAAGTTATACACGCCCCTCCCCAAATCCTGTATCTGCCTATGGTATATAAATGATAAGTCTTTTAGAATCAATTGATCACGGTACGGGAAGACAAAGAAGAAAATAAATAATCTGTCCTTGATAATCTTGAAAATAAATAATCTGTCCTCGACAGGCATGAAAATAAATATTCCGTCTCAAAAAAATTTGCCAGGCCCCCCCTCAGGATCAAATGGTCGTCCCCTAATAAAGATATATAAAACATAACGAAACGAAAAATGTTAATTATTGACTTGTTGTGAGGATGAGAAAATCATTTGATGTGTACGTCTTCAGAAACCTGTTTTCTTTTGGCCCTCAATCTTTATTCTTAAGGAATTGTAGCGCCTAGAACACATAGTGAAACAACATTGATGCATACGTTGCAAACAATCAACATTTTTTCAAACTTTGAGGCATCGATATTCTTTCTCATTCTGTCAACCTTTGGACAGTTTAATTCGGAAAATAAATGTTTTTCCGTTTCTTCTTTGTCATTTGGAGAGTGAACATTCGTTTCCTCGACCTCTTCCGGTACTTTATCTGGGTTCTTGTGATGAATAGAGATAACAATGGCTTCCCCCATGACAGTTAGAGCACTGAGAATAATTTGTGTTATGACGTAAGCACTAAATGCGGGCACGTCATCGGCAGAGGACGGCATCATTTCACTTAGAAGAGTGGCATACACAGCAAAGGTCAAGAATACAGCCATAGACATTCCTATTTTTTCGCCCGCTTCCACAGGAATAACAAAGCAAAATATGTTCATGATAGACAATAAAACAATTGGAATCAACATTGTTAATATAGCCATTTTTGGACGCCTTTGAATTTGAAGGGTGAAAATAATTGTATTACCTCCCTTGTCTCCTGTCTGAATGTCTTTTCCAGTTGTAACGAGACTCCATTCCCCATTGTTGTGTAATTTCGATGTTATAAAAAATGAGCTATTCTCTAATATTTTTACATCGTTTAAATATGGCGGCGTATAAAATTTATATGAACACGTATGTTCATCAAAGGGGTATTTCAATAAAGTAATTTCACACTGAATGGTACTTTTCACTGTATCATATAGTAACACAATCCCATTACGATAAACGAGAGCATCCTTGCTTTTGACGGATTCAAAGGTCATGATTTGTTTGCTTTCTAACTCATTTTCAATGAGAATCATTTGGACCCATACTTTCTCAGCTGGAACTCGCAGAACATTTATCTGATATTCAGTTTTATTCCAAGTTAAAAATGCATCTTTCCAATTGTAGATTATTTCAATAACTGAAGAAAACGTTTGTGATTTTTCGTCCACGTTTTCGATACTATATAGCCAAAGTTCGACTCCTATTTCAACTTTATCGGTTGCCCTATTGAATACAGGTGTACTAAACCGATCGTAGCTGGTAAAAATAAAATTTCTAAGGTCACTTTCCGTAGTCCTATTCCCATATGCGTGAGAGATTTTTGCAAGAAGATTAAAAAGTAATATTAAAATAATCTTTCGGTCCATTGGAAATTGCAAAAGAATCCCAAAAGAATCTGAGTGTTGCCAAATGTCGACTGATTTTTGTAAAGCTTCGACAATAAATGTAATGAATGCTGATGTAAATCTTCAAAGTAATTATCTATGAAAACTACTTTTAAAAGCTAAGACTATGCAATATAAATGATGCATTACAAATCTCCCGAGTTTAAGGCTGACTTACTTGTATATGGAAGTGTCGTAGAAGCTCTTAAACATAATCAAAATAGCTCTTGGCCAGTGTATAATCTTTCGGGAATAATAGACAAAAATCAATATTGAAACCATCGTTTAGTGAATTGTTTCAAGTTTCGTGTGCAAATTATTAGACTTGAAATAAATCTGATGTACATAAAAAAGAAAACCCAAGATATAAAACTAATTTCAAAGAAATGGAAATAGACTTAATTTTTTAAAATTTTGATAAGTTTTTATGGTACCTCTAATCTATTGGTAATGTGGATATTTGCATTGCTTTTGATATTGTTTACAATTTTGAATTAATTGTCGAATTATGTTCTGGAAATGTTTTCATTTTCATGCACTGAACTGGCATTAATACTTTTGGTCTTATAAAAATGTCGATGTCTTTAAAACATATATTTGTGTTCGTAAACAGTCAGAATCTGATGTCCTGTCGCTTACGGTTACGTTTTCATCGTTTGTTTAATTGTTCAAACTGCACACATCACTGAGCACGAAATAAGAACACTAGTTTAATTACTAGTATAATATTTTTCTACTTTTGACTTTCCAGGCTTTCCCTAAATTACAATTGTTTGCATATTTACAGTTCAAATGAAAATTTTATTGCCATTTATTCTGAGATATTAGTGTGCTTGTGTATTTTAAACGTTTTAACCTCCAGGGACGAAGAATTGTTTTCGAGATTCCGGAAAATTAATAATAATAGATTTTGAAAATTAAGGATCGATATTGCAATTTCCTAGGGATTTTTTTGTTGTTGCCATCTTTACAGTAGCGATCTACCAACCCATTAGTCTGGAAAGGGTAATCAAGTATTAAGATGATTAATCAGTCACGTGAAAACTATATACTTGATTGGCTGGTTACAAAGCAGGTAACAACATTGTCTTTGTTTGTAAGGTTTATTATGTAAAATGGATTTTTAGTGGAACTTTGATTTAATTCCACAGTTAGTAATCCATCTAATATACATAGTTCTCTTTCAAAGGAAGGGATTTAAAAAAAATTATATGGTTGTTTTGACTGTTTCTTATTTTCTTTACAAGCATAATGAATTTCAATTGTCGCATATCTGCGGTGAATTTCTTTAATCTTTCTGTGGTGATATATTCCATATCACATACGCGATAATACTTTCTACGCCCCTTCATATATCACTGCAGGAGGCAGAAATCAGGTCAATTTTTTTTATTGAGTTTTGAAACTCTCAATGAAATTTACGTCATCAGACATGTGCCAAGTAGCTTACATCATAGATTGCCTCATGTTGTTGATTTCCACGCCCCATGAAAACGATATAATCAATACTTTTCGGCATCTATGATGTAACCCATACTTAACATATCTACATGTATATTTATCTCATTCATGTGGATGAAAATACCTGTTGGATAAACCTATGCTTTATTCACGAGTAGATGCTTTTTCTATAGCATTTCTGGTTTTGACACGATCTCTCGGATCAAGATTTTATTTTATTTAAACTTTTATTTGTAAAAATTCTTACCCTTATAAAATGAATGATGAAAAGCAATAATGCCATTAAAAGCAAGAAAAAGACTGGTATATGCCGAAGAAGTGTCTTATTTTATCAT
>NW_026941520.1:0-13215 GCF_032062105.1 Saccostrea cuccullata
CTAATAAATGTGATAAGCCGGAATTTATTTATCCATCCATACAGTGTCGGTAATTAGTCACTAGGTTTACGGGTTATCTCCCCTTTTCTATGCATCAATGAAAGTGAAAGGTGGGTGATGAAAGTATCCGATTTATGTTTTTGTTTTATGAAATACCCTCCCACCTCAACCCCTTGAGCTAGGTGTTAAGTATATACCCTTTCTACTTTTGTTTGTTTAAATAACGTTTTTCATTGTTTTACATCATTTGGTTATACCAAATTTATTAG
Organism: Saccostrea cuccullata; assembly: GCF_032062105.1. Lineage (NCBI taxonomy): Eukaryota > Metazoa > Mollusca > Bivalvia > Ostreida > Ostreidae > Saccostrea > Saccostrea cuccullata. Next base: position 270 of record NW_026941520.1, read on the forward strand.
AGTTGTGCAAATGTTATTGAGAATCTTTTTCTGCTGTGGGTTTTTGTTTTTGTCTTTTCAGATATTAGAGATTTCGTTGAAGGAGACTAACGATGCTGATCTGAATTGCCTGCTATTTCCGTATTCTGGGACCTTTGGAATTTCCGTATTCTGGGACCTTAGGAATGATCTCTGGCCGAATACCATGCATGACAAGGGTCAATTTGGCGAATTATCCATTCGAGGAGTTCGGGGAAAGACAGTAAACTATACTTCACAGTGGTCGTGTTTGCGAAATCGTCACCTTCAATTTAACCATTGAACTGTTGATTTTGTTGACTTTTTGTGGTTGATGTTGATATATGTGATGGTTGATGTTGATATATGTGATGTTGACTTTGAAAATTATATCTTATACAATTTAAAGCTAAAGCAAAATAATATAATTATAAAAGATAATTTGTGTTGAAATGTGTCCGTAGCACGAATGAGGTCAACCCAGCGTGCTACTTTTCCCGTCAGGGAGGGCACAACTTATGTTGATGTTGGGGGTATGCCATTTTGCCGGCTGCCCCACTGTTGTGTAGACCACTGTGGACAATACCTGCCAACTCGAATAAAACATTAAACTAAAATACGTAGCATTTGTTTATTATATACATAGGTCTTTGATAACTATGAAATATTTAACAATTGTTCCTGGGCAGACTTGCACTGTATGAATTTTATAGTATTTTACAAATATTTTCCTCTTTCTGAATATTAATACAAAATCTGAATAGTTTGTGACGTCATAAAAACAAAACAATGCCAATAACCTTCTTGGAAACTATAAAATGTTTTGTTAATTTAGATTTTTCATAAAATTTAGCGCATTTCAAGAAATTTTCAAAATTTGATTTTTTGGGAAGGGGGGGGGGGGGGCGCCAAAATATGCAATACACCACATATAGTTTTCCAAAAAATGGTAATATAAAGTTTGACATGGTCCTAGAACAAGCCTCGGATAATATGTGAAACATTTCTCTTTAAGGGGGACCTATATGTTGTTTAACGTCAAAGCAGCGTTATTTGACGTCACAATAGCGGGGTCTTTTATACCTGTTGACTTTTGCAACTGTAATTTAGGCCTAATATTACTACACTCAATCCAATACACAATTTACAAGAAGATAAAATTTAAAATCTATTACAGTTTTGTTTGATATAAAGAGTTTGTAAATATTAGAATTCTCTGTCGTTGGTTGATAATTTGAATCAATTTCAGTTATGAAATAAATCGAAATACATCAATGATATGATGATATGAGCTAAAAAAAATAAGATGAAATTCAGTCAAAGAAGGCGGCTTAAATCAGGAAAATATGTTTAAGTTTATGTTTAGCATTAATTGTATTTTCGCGATATAATGAAAAATTTTAAAAATATATACTTGTACCTATATTTGCTTATTGATTAGAAGATTAAATTGTAAAGACAATCCTAAGTTCTAATAGGTGTTGGCTGTTGACAGGGAAATGGAGAGGGGGGTTGGAATCAAGAAGAAAAGATTAAATCAGTGTGAGTTGTTACTTATCAATACAAAATACTTGTTTTACATAAAATAGTTTCATATTCAGATATTCGGCAATATTATTTTTTTTACCTTTGTCTTCGTGCGGAAAGGTCAAATTTACGACAAACGAGTACAGAAATTTTAGAAAACTCCATATAGCTAGTTTAATTTCTCATAAAGGTATCCTTTTTTCTTTATCAAAATAAAAATATAACTCAATTCCTCAAAAATATATGAATTAAAACATTTTGACACAAAGACTTTTTAAGATATTACATGTACATGTACCTATTATTCATGTCGAAATTGTTAAGAATACCACAAGAAAAATGGGGTGATACTTGCACTGTGCTCCATTATAAATGTTCATGCAAGATAAATTTCAATGAATTTGTTTTCATTTTAAAGATACAAGTCGAATAGTTTAAAAAACAAATTGATTTTGAATGTGATTTTTCATTTTTGGCTCTTTTTATTCCATTTTTTTGTAACTAAAAAAAATGTCTGAAAATAATCTATTCTTAGCATTTATGTGTGTATAAAATAGCATATAAAGGTACTGTTTAAATATCTAAAAGTTAAAAGCAAGTGGCAAGGAAAGGAATGTCAAAGTTTTGAAAATTTTAACACAAAGACTTTTCAGACATAGGTCCCCCTTAAAAGGTTATTAGAAATTAAATATTGCCTAAATTTGGGTTGTTTTTCTAATTGCAAGAATAAAAAATATCTCGAAAGCTCAGTTTTCAGCTAAAATATTGTATATTTCAATGTCTATTTTAAGGTGCTTTGCTGTCATGATAAAAAATGGTAAAATTCTTTTAAATTTTAAGAATACCTCTACACATTTCCTTTTAAGTTCCTTGATTTTCGAATAATGTTTGTCCGCTAAAGCCCACTGTTCTTCCTCACTTCTTTTGCTTAACGCTAGTCCAGAATCGATTCCTATCAGCATTTGCTTCAGAAACTCGTGCAGAAACCTTAGATGAATAATAATAATAATAATAATAATAATAACAATAATTTATTTCCTTTCTTTCCCTTTTTTAATCTGATTCAATAATAATTAAAATCGTTACCGTAAATGTTCTGAAAGTCTGATATTTTCGTTTCTCAAAATAACTTTCTTTAAAGACTGTCGAAAATTTTCAAATTCTCTAGTTGAAGCATTCGCCTTTTCTGATGACACCTATGAGAACATAAATATTGATTTATTCATCTATACATTTGAAACTTCCAAATTTATGGAATAACCGCGTAGTGTAAGGCAGTTGAATAATTTTCATAAAATCAAAATAAAATAAAATAAAATGAAAAAGACAAGAAGATTTAAAATATTCATTGATAATGCATAATATTTCATATTTCATTGAAAATATTGAGTTAAGTGGATTTAGTACTCAGCTATGTTAAGGAAGGTCAGAGTTCACATTCCTTGTTTACACACCGTATTGGAAGTTTAATTGTGACGTCATTGAAATTTAACAAGCCACAAAAATTCATTAACGACATGATCATGCGTAAATAACAACTTGAATTTATTTATTTTATCAATTATAAATAAAATCTTGCAAAATTACATTACTTGATTGCAATACAGTCGAGTAATAGAAGAAAGTCTTTAGTCAAATATGACGTCATCAGCCTTGACATGACGCAGCACAGGTAACCCAGAGGACTAGATTCACTTGTTTAATACTGTAGATCACTTAATATTCGCGACACCTTATTTTCGCAAGATAGTCATTGAATCTTTATTAGCGAGACAAAATTTTTAAGAATCGTAGTCATTGCTCTACATAATCTTAAGAAATTTTATCATACGCGAGAATGAAATTTTCGCGAGCATACCGTCTCGCGTAATTACGCGAAAATAAAGTTCTCGAGAATAAAAAGTGATTTACAGTAATAACAGGAATGCTTAAATAAATATGATATCATCGATATTTTTAAAACTAATCATTACAACTAAAAGAAAATACTTTATTAAATACAATTTGTATACAATATGAATTTATCTAGTAGCAATAGAGCTGCACAGAGTCAAGGAATATACAGAATTTCGCTTAAACGATACGCGTATTTATGATTTACATTAAAATGCGAGGCCATAGACTATTTTTTTGAGCTGAAATTTAAAATATTTATTGCTTATATAGTGTATATTTTGAAAAGTGCTGGGAGCTGATCCTGGTCTGCATAACATTATTTTTATTTATAACAGAATTTAAGCGAAGTGAAAATTTTCAGCTACTATAAGCATTTTCGGCAAAATTTTCAGTACTTCGCAAACAGCACAGACAAGTTCCAAGCACTTTTGGTGTAGAGGAAATAAACATCTTTGAATGTGTATCAATTTTTTTCTTCAAAAAACAGTCGAATGCCTTTGCACTATTCTCATTTCCCAAATTCGGCTTAAGGTCTTCAATCCCTAATAGGAAGAAATTCAATGAAATGGAAAACATAAAAGATATGTAGGCATTCAATACTCAGTTTATTTAGACATAGTTCCCATCTATTACTATACGTGTGTTTAGTGGGATGTGTCCTAATTCATGACCTTGAATTTTGGTAAGAGTTATCTCCCCTTTTTTAATTAATAAAAAAAAATCAATTAAAAAAAAAATTAGCTGGTAAAAAAATTGTTTTCAATTATCATTCTATTTTTAATATTTCAATGCATCTCTCCACCACAGGATTTATTGATATTCAAATTATTTGAATTTTTATTTTGAAAAAACGCTTTTCCCCATAGACTTCAATGCAATCTTTGTTAATTAACTACTCCTTAATTAATGAACTTTTTGAAAATTTCTCGTGGGCAATCCTTTTCCACTATAAAATGCTATAATATAATATCAGAGTATTGTGTACTTGACAGACATTTAAGGGTAGAGAATTTGGTCCCATTAAGGATTGAAATCCTTAACAATTCTATTTTTATACAAGTCACGTGACAAACAGCTGATACATGCAAAAATAACTGGTAATAATTACGGCCCGGTCCTATCCATTATTGAAAACTATATTACATTTTCTACAAGTATTCAATTGCTTTGTTACATTTTTTTCAAAGAAGTACATGTAATACATGTTAAAACGGTGGAAGGGTAACATACCAGTCCTTAATATAGCTGAGTAAAACATATTGTTCACAGATGAAAAACTCTGAACATTTTTACTATCAAATTCTACTTATCGGTTAATTCTTGATGAAATGAGATGTAATAATTGCTTAAATCTGTCAGATCTAATAATTGCAAAAATATTTTTAGCATTTCAAAATTAAGCCTCTTTGTCCTGTCTGTGCATTATTTATGTCCTTGGAATGAACCCTAAAAAACAATGCTATATACTAAAATAAATACATCATCATATCCGAATAGTATAACCAAATATATAATAAAAATGATTCATAACTTTTAAGCAATGCATACATCTTTAAGATTCAATCTGAATATGTTTTCCTCTTTCACATCAGGGAGGATTTCTTTTATATCCTTCAGGAGATCTTGCCAGGTATTTTCTCTTTCAGCATCGTCGTTGCAGTCATCGCTACCACTTGATAATGTGTCCCACTTATTTGTTATGAATAGTACTTCCCTTGGATCAAAACATGGCATTTCGTTTTCAATTTGTAGATCACGTATTGAATTCAGAATTTCTGGAAGCTTTGAACAAATTGATTATTTAAGAAAACAAATTTACTTTTTAGTTACTGCGCATTTGCAAAATTTTTGTCTATAAAAATAACACATTTAATAAAAAAAAATAGATTTGTAAAATATACCCGGTCCTTCTGCATGCCACCGGCACTCCCTACATTAACAACAAAAATAAAAGAAACTGCATAAGGGAGGTACTCCATAACTTTCTTGCTCACCTCTCCTGAACCACCTATTCCTGGAGTATCAACTATAATTGTATTGCCCTGTCAGAATAAATAAATAAATAAATAAATAAATAAATAAATAAATATATATATATATATATATATATATATATATATATATATATATATATATATATATATATATATATATATATATATATATATATATATATATATATATATATATATATATATATATATATATAAAGTTTATAAACTCAGTTGTGCCACTGATATCCAGAGACGGGAAAAAGAAAAACATTTTATTAGTATTTTTCAGCCAAAACTTAATAGTGTTTTATAAATTACTTGTGATTTCCCCGTACTTTTGTCATATTGTATCTATGACGTCATAATAGATATTGAACGTTCCGCTTAACATGACGTCATAATCACTGTTACTATTGTAAGCTTCTGAAGATTGAAAATGAAAGCGCTAAAGCTTAACACTTTACAACTTACAGAATTGCTATGCAACGTATATTGAATCCTCGCGTCATAGACATATTACTTTACCATTTCCCCGCAAGCAGTTTATAGCGGGGTACAAATTTCTCTAAAGTAAAGCGTAAATAATATTCTGAAATAATATTTTACTTAGAAAAAAACTTTTCTTTTTTTATGAGATTCAAGCAAGCATAAAATAGTTGGAATTTGGCAAATAATTGAAGATAAAATGGACTTTTAAAGTGCGTGAAAAATGCCTGATTGCGGGGAAACGGTAAATGCGTGATTTTGCGTTAGAAATAGGAAATGGTATATGCGTTAAAATGCGTGACTGCGGGGAAGGGTGTTAACTGGGGATTTTGTGTTTTCTTTTTACCTTTCTTTAAATATTGTTATCCGATTAAAATTTAGAATTTTTGCTATCTGCGTCTTTGAAAACATTATGTGACAATTGCTGGAGCTTACATCAAACGGACTTCTGACTGAAAGTTGTAAGGACCATTGGATCATGAAAATGAACTCGTTTGGACGATGGCAGTACAAACCGTGAAAGGCAAGGCTAGGGGCCTACTGGTAGATTCATTGTTGATCCATGGTAAGTTACTAGTATGTACACCTACATTACTTAAGGTAGGCATACGTAGTATAATATAAGAAAGCATTATTTAAGATGTTGAAGGAATCTTCTAACAACAACGTAACTGCTAGGCTTTACTTTCTCCGAAAACGATTTAAATGGGGTGGGGTTAACATCTGTCTCCAAGTAGGCCTAGCCAATACAGGTTCGTTCCTTGATAAAACAAGACACTTCTTTGTCATATACGAGTCTTTTTCTTGCTTTTAACGATATTATCGCTCTTTATCATTCATTTTATTAGGGCAATAATAGGGATCACAAATAAAAGTTTCAAATAAAATTTTGAAGCGAGGGATCGTGTCAAAACCGGAAGTGCTATTGATAAAGCATCTACCCGTTGATAAAGCACAAGTTTATCCAACGACCTGTATCACCCACACGTATGAGATAAATATAGTCATTATTATCTTTCTAAATGGTTAAGATACAAATACTACGATATAGTCACCCATGCGTGACTTTAAGGTGAATATAAAATTTATTTGCCGTACATCGGTCTAAAAATAGATCGGGAGAAATTCCAAATTGATACAAATAGTTTGTGAAGCTTTTAGTCATTGACCTCCTTACAGGTGAACATAACATTAGGGAATACATGTATATTATTAGGGTGGTTATTGAGGGGTGGGGGGTCATAGGGAATCCCTCCAAAACACGTCTGTTCTGAAAGTAAATTTTTACTTTTTATTTAGACATTATATCCATTGAAAGGTTGATCCCCATACTAATGAACATTTTTCCTGAAATCTGACCCCAATCTCAAAACAAGATTTAAATTTAAATTAATTGACTATAAGTGGGTGTTAGTCAAATATTTTTTTAGTTGATTTTTTCTTCATAATGCCCTCCTCCCCCCCCCCCCCCCCCCCTCGAATCAATACATTAAAAAAAACCCTGACATGAATTTTTTTCATATCAACTTAAGTTGATGTTAAACATTCCAAATTAATACGACTGGTGATGCTGATTTAAACTTGGTTCTCTAATTATATGTACGTTTCGTTAGGAATTCTGCAAATGTAATCAGGCATTTAATCATTAAATCATATAATAAAACAATTATTTCATTTTCATTCGATAAATTAATTTAGCAGCCGGTGAAAGTACAACATTCACCTTGCCATTCGGTTTTGGAGAATTTTTATATTCATCATCGATTTGTCCTCTAAAAGACTTTGAGCAAAACTTGTAGAATAATTATTTCCTTTAACCTTTACTAAATATCACCTTCAAAAAAGGTATTGGAAATCCTATGTCCACATATCGGAAGTTTTTGCTGTCCTTCGAAGACGTCATATCTGTTAAATTGTTCAATATATCTCTCAGTGACTTTTCTCCTTTTTCTGTTTCTATATTGCACTGCAATGGAATGGTTTGTATTTCCCCATTCACCCTTTCAGTAATAATCTTTATTTCTTCAGAATTTCTTATTTTACAAATTGTTGATGTGGACTCCTTATTCCTGGCGTTAAATATCCTCTTCTGTAGCAGTTTGTTTATTAATGTTGATTTCCCAGCACTTGTTTCACCTAAATAGAGATTTTGTAAAAACCATATTCCTGCGTCTTTTAAGTATCTAATGTCATATGACACATAACATTAACCGATTAATTTTTATCTCCCCTTGAATGACGGTGTGGCCCTTCATTTGAACAAACTTGAATCCCCTTCACCCAAGGATGCTTTGTGGCAAGTTTGGTTGAAATTGGCCCAGCGGTTCTTGAGAAGAAGTCGAAAATGTGAAATAGTTTACAGGCAGACAGACGGACGGACAGACGAACTACAGACAAAATGGTATCAGAAAAGCTCACTTGAGTTTTCGGCTTAGGTGAGCTAATAAAAGAAACAATAGCAGTGTCAATGTTTTGCCATGGGAAACTCGAAATATAATTTCTATCAAAAAGTAAAATAGGAGGTGCACGTTGAAACAAAGATTCTGCTAAAGTCTTATTAAATTTCATTCAATGGTATAGGAAGAGTTGTTGAGAGGGATGGGTACCCCAAAATGTAACAAATAGACAAACAAAGGAACGTAAGATGGTCGGAAACATGACTATATACCCTCCAACTTTTCAGGCGGGGTATAGCAAGGAGCACAAAGTAGCAGAGGATCCATCTCCCCTCACAACACCTGATTCCACCTCTAATGTTCTAGTTTTCTGCTCAAAATTTGCAATGTCTAATGAAAATCACAGCTTCTTGAATACTATTAGTTATCGTTCATAAATAAATATTTTATTTGCAATTTTGCAACAAAGATATTAAATAAATCAAGAGGCCCATGGGCAACATCGCTCACCTGAGTAACTTGGGTGATGCAGTTCTTATCAGATTCTCCCTCTTGCTATACCATTCATGCCCCACTTCCCCGTTCCATTTTGATGATTTTAAGAATTTAATATCTACACTACCCAAGGATGTTTCCATATAACTTTCAGCTTTCCTGGCCGAGTGGTTCTTGAGAGGAAGAATTTTAAAGATTTGTTCCATATATTTCTATGTAAAACTTGGATTCCCTATTGTGGCCCCGTCAAACCGCTGGGGGTCATGGTTTTAACAATTTAATATTTACACTACCCAAGGATGCTTCCATATAAGTTTCAGCTTTCTTGGCCCAGTAGTTCTTGAGAAGAAGATTTTTAAAGATTTGGTTTATATGTTTCTATGTAAAATTTGGATTCCCTATTGTACCCTTGCCCTACCCCCGGGGGTCATGATATTAAGTTTAATATCTACACCACCCAAGCATGCTTTCACATAAGTTTCAGCTTTCCTGGCCCAGTAGTTCTTGAGAGGAAGATTTTTAAAGATTGGTTCTATATATTTCTATGTAAAACTTGGATATCCTATTGTGGCCCCGCCCTACCCCCGGGGGTCATGATATTAACAATTTCATATCTACACTACCCCGGGATGCTTCCGTATAGGTTTCAGCTTTTGAGACCCAGTAGTTCTTGAGAAAAAGATTTTTAAAGATTTGTTCTATATATTTCTATGTAAACTTGGATTTCCTATTGTGGCCCCGCCCTACCCCCGGGGGTCGTGATTTGGACGGTTTAAAATCTACACTACCCCAGGATGCCTCCGCTAAGTTTCAGCTTTCCTGGCCAAGTGGTTCTTGAGAAAAGATTTTTAAAGATTTGTTCTATATATTTCTATTTAAAACTTGGATTTCCTATTGTGGCCCCGACCCTTAGGCCTAGATCCACACATTGGACAATTTTTGAAAAGGCATCCTTGCTTTTCAAAAATATTTGATTAATACCAAGGAGCAGATTTCAAACAATTTATTCATTTTAAGTCTATTAGGGCTGGGTATTGGCCCGAGATTTCGTATTGCGATATTTGCGATATCGTATTTTTAACTGTATTGCGATATGTATTGCAATATTTTCAATGTAATAAAAATGGCATTTTCTTACTATATTTACCTTAATTTACATGCAGAATTTACATAACTATGATAAGTTACCAACACGGAAAAAAAATCTTGTTGATTTCATTTAAGTTATGCTCTTAAATATTGCCACAAAACAACTTCTGTCTTACTGTTTGGCTTTTATATTTAATCATTTTAATGACAAAATTCCTTAATCTAAGCATATTGCCAATATATCGATATTTCAAAATCGTATTGCGATACGATATTTTTTGTCATTGTATTGCAATATATTGAAATATCGATATTATTGCCCAGCCCTAAAGTCTATAAGTACAGCCCCCCTCCTCTATAGTACCCCTGACCCTGGGGCCTTGAAATTCACAATTCTAGAAGAATGGGTCTTGGTTCATAACTATATAGGTAGTTCAACTGCTTAATACCCAGGAGCAGAGAAGAAAATTTTCAGAGAATTCATGAATTTTCACTATATAATCAATAGAGCCCCGCCCTAACACCAGAACCCCTCACCCTGAGGTCCTAAAATTCACAATCTTGGCAGAGGCACTCATGCAAGTAATTAGTTTATTTAATACCTAGGAGCAGAGAAGAAGATTTTCAAAGAATTCAAGTACTTGCACTATATAATCAATAGAGCCCCCCCCCCCCCCCCGGTTACACAAAAACCCCTAATCCTGGGGCTTTAAAGTTCACAATTTAAGTAGAGGCATTCCTGCTCATTATTATAACTATGCTCTCAGTTAGTTTATTTAATAGATAGGAGCAGAGAAGAAGACTTTCAAAGACTTCATGTATTTTCACTATTTAATCAATAGAGCCCCCCCCCCCCCCCCCCCCGCCAACACAAGAACCCCTGACCCGAGGGCCATGAATTTCATAATTTTGGTAACAGTACTCATGCTCATTATAACTATGCACTTATTTAATCTATTTAATACCCAGGAGCAGAGAAGAAGATTTTCAAAGAATTCATGTATTTTCACTAAATAATCAATTGAGCCCCCCCCCCCCCCACCTTAACACCAGAACCCCTGACCCTGGGGCCCTAAAATTCACAATGTGGTAGAAGCACTCTTGCTCATCATAACTATGCACTTAGTTAGTTTATTTAATGCCCATGAGCAGAGAAGAAGATTTCAGAAGAATTCATGTATTTTCCCTATACAATCAATAGAGCCCCACCTTAATACCAGAACCCCTGACCCTGGGGCCATAAAATTCACAATTTTGGTAGAGGCACTCTTGCTCATCATAACTATGTACGTAGTTTATTTATTTGATAACCAGGAGCAAAGAAGAAGACTTTCAAAGAAATAATGCATTACTTTTCACTATTTACTTATTTAGCCCCGCCCTAGCACTAGAACCCCTGATCCCAGGGCCATGAATTTCACAATTTTGTTAGAAAACTTAATGCTGATTACAATCATGCAAACAGTTTGACTGCTTGATGTCCAGGAGCAAAGAAGAAGATTTTTAAAGATTGCATTAATTTTAGTGGTTTCGGCTCCATCCCTCAGGCCGCAGGGGGGCAGGGATCATGAAATTCACAATTTTTGTTCCCCTTCACCCATAGATGCTTTGTGCCAAATTTGGTTGAAATTGGTTCAGTAGTTCAGAGAAGAAGCTGAAAATGTTCAAATGTTAACGCACAACGCACGACGCACGACGACGGACGAAAACAGATAGCAATAGGTCACCTGAGTTTACTCAGGTGACCTAAAAATGTGGAGAAAATGAAAGCTCTTTTTTTTATATTGTCCGTGACGTCAAAAATTTTGCTGCTCCTTGACTTAATGATGTGTCCAGATAAATCACCGAAAATTGATATCAATTTACAACATTTTGTTATGAAATATTATGACAATATAGGTAAAGATTATTTTATGTTAATATGTGATAAATTTTGCCCGAATATGTCGTCAAATATTTTTTCTGTGCAACAAGTCCGCGTATAGTTTGAACGGCCCTCGTATTTCATTGAAATTTACCTATATTTACAAGGAGAAAATTGTAGCTAATTGTCCTCAAATATTATAATACCCTTTGAAACTTTGATAAATTTAGCTAGCTTTCCCATTATGAATAGATCGACGAAATAATTTTTCTGACGTAAATACTCAAATCAATTGCTAATCGAAGGTACAAGCTATACTTTTCTAGCTGACATATTATCTAAATGAGCTGCATTACGAATGAGTACCACAAAAATACTAAGGAAATTCTATGCTTTGAGATTATTCTGATAAACAATGTTTATGCATTTGAATCACAGATTTGACACGAATTAACATTTAACATTGACTGGTCGTTAAAAACATGACATGTACATGATATAGTAGAGATTATGTGTAAATGACCTAAACACGTGTCTTTTATCAAATATAAACAAGAAGTAAACCAGCATGTATGGAACGCCGTCACTGCCTTATAGCAGAACACAACAACTGCATTGCGTCATCCTTCCATTACATTATGTCAACACTTTGTGACATTTACTCACACTACTATTGTATTGTGTCAACCTTTCATTACATTATGTCAACTCTTTATGATATAAACACACAATACTATTGCATTATGTCAACCTTTCATTACATTATGTCAACTCTTTATGACATTAACCCACAATACTATTGCATTATGTCAACCTTTCATTATTTTATGTCAACTCTTTATGACATTAGTCCACACTACTATTGCATTGTGTCAATCTTTCATTACATTAGGTCAACTCTGTATGACATTTACACACATAACTTTGCGTTATGTCAACTTTCCATTACATTATGTCAAGTCGTAATTACATTAACTGGCAATTCAATTATATTGCACCAATCTTCCATTGCATTACATATGTATATCAGGTCTTTATCACATTAAGTCAAAACAATTTTACATAGTGTAAAGATGTTTTTTTATAAAATTTCAACTCATTATTACATTATGTGCACTCTCTACTATTTGGTCTAAGTAGTTCATTACATGATGTGAATTTATCTTTAATTCAATATCAAGTGATATAACACGATGTCAGAA
>NW_026941521.1:0-13269 GCF_032062105.1 Saccostrea cuccullata
AACTGAAACACCAAATAATTGGATTTTTTTAGGTCCAAAGGCATAGCTTCGATCGTACCCAAAACAAAAGTTGACCTAGATACTGTATACAGGGTTATTTTCGCCCTTACACACTTGCAAACAATTTTGCCCCATTTTAAATTCGCCAAGTCATAATTTTGTTTAAGAAATTATACTGTATTCTTTGATTTCGCCCCGTTTTGAATTCGCCCAAATAAGAATAGGGCGAAAATAAAACGGGGGCGAAAATTTCCCTGTATACAGTATTCTTATTAGAAATCTTTATACCAAAATTTCATTTCGGTAGCTCCAACCACTGCGAAGACAATGAACGTCTAAGGGGCATAACTCTGTCGAAAAAAACTTAGATCATACCCCAAACAGATCTTTACATAGATATCCTTATAAAAATCTGCATATGCTAAAAAACAAATTTCATTTAGAATGCGCAACTATTGCGAAGGAAATGAACGGAAACTAAGTGGACCGATCGACAGATAGCAGCAAAGCAATGTCCTTCTTCGAAGAAGTGCATATTAAAGATAACATACAAGTCTGATAAAGCCAAGATAACCAGCACTTTTTGATCTCAAAAACCTACAAGCAATAAAATTTAGTGAATAGGCCATTATTAATGAATCCAGGAAATATCGCTGATTTATACTGTTAACGTGCCAAGAATTATGCGTGATTGTGCCGAGTTATTGTCATCAAAGTATTGAAAGAACTGAAAGCCGGGCTTTAATTGCTCGATTATATTGTCTGATCCGAAATTAGTACATATTAATTTTTTTTCTTTTAACCATTGATTTTTAACCGGTAGAACTTGTATGATTATGATTTAAAACAATATCCCATATACCAGTAATTAAAATAAACAGTCCAGACCCCAAGATAAGTTATGATTTTAAAATTTAATAAATAAAATATTTCCAAGAAATTCTCGCATATTTTCTATTCAATAAACACTTTTTCTTATAATTTAAAAATTCAGTCTTTGAATAGTTAAAATAATGCACATGTGTATTTCATAGACATTCTTTAGTTTTAAATAAACAATACATTGTACTTTTATCGCCAACTACATGTAGAAATACTGATGCATGTACATGTACATTGTCAAGCGACTTAAAGTTCAAGCATGCTAATTCTTTTAATTCAAATTCACTGCAATATTAATTTGCTAAAAATCAAAACAGACTATAACCACTATCATAACATTGACGAAAACGATATGAAACGAAACTCTTCAAGAATTTCAACATTTCAAAAAGCCCGCGCTATTGAAAATTGTTCGCTTACAATATGCATTTAGCAGTGTATGTGCACAAATTGTTATATCAAGATTATTCCAATAAAGAAAATATTTAATTTCTCTTTTAGTTTAATTCTCTAGCAAAAATATTGATCATTAACTTTTCCAACGATTGGGATGTAAAATATAAATAGCGTCCCGCAATGGGACTATTTTGTGTATCGGAGGCGTCTTCTTTGACGCTGATTTTTTTTGTTTACTGTGTTATTTATAGTAAGACAGTGGATCATGACGCCTAGAGCCAGGACTTTGCTTTCAGCAAAGCCCGGCTAATAAGCTGATTAATGCTTGCAGTATAACTGATATCCCATCAGCAATGAACGGATACATAATAATTCATTTATATGATTTAACTTATCATTTCTTTTTCTTCTTTTAAGGAAAAGGATCATTTTTAGGTCCTCAAAAAGGAAAAAAATTCAAAGAAGACTAATATGTGCCGCTGAATTTAGCAGTTTCAAAACTAACAACGATTTAAAAAGTTTTACATCATCCTTGAATGAAACATTAAACAGATTATCAGTATTAAAGTTCAAGGTCAGATTAAGCAATTTCGAATCTAGATCACAGCAAACACGGATCTTTAAAAACACAAGACGTAGACAAAGTGAATTAAGGTAAAATGATCCAAAAGCTTTCGTATATTTTCATCAAACTTCTCTTCGATTACGGAAATGGATTGTTCCGTTCTAATGTTAACATCTTCCTGCTCCGCGGAAAAAACAAAAACATTCAGTATTCAAAGATTGCAGTCACATAGCATAAAATGGTTAAAGTTTCTATTTAAGATTTTTAACATTCATATGCTTTTCTAATACAGATTCATTATCTTTACAATATGATAAAGAAAATATATACTGTTTAATACTAACAACTGATACATTTCCATTATATTTTTCATTACTTAGAAAAGGAGATGCAATTTACCGTTTTTGTCCAGTCTCCTGAACGACTAGAAGCCGTTTGTTGATCTGTTACATGTAGTCAGTGAACTTTACTGATATACTCTTCATTCTTCAAGTTCACATAATCGTTCCCTTGACCTCTTTTTGCACTCCTTGAAACATTCTTACAGTTACTGTTATCTCCATTATATTGGCCCAATTCTAGTCATGTCTTTTTCATGTTAAACATAAAGTGGATGTTTGTTTATTAACTTTGGTTTTAAACTAGGCATGATTCGATTTTGTTTAATTTACAATATTTCAGTTGTACCCTCAGCAGCAAAAATAATTAATCCTCGGAAGTCCATTTATATAATTTTATTTGTCAAGTTTATTTTAAATTCTTCAAAGCAAATCAATCAATATATTAAAATTGTATTTGAATTATTTTTATATAGGCTATCCTAAGTTTAAAAAAAAGAGGTGATTTGTTTTTTTATTCAAAATTTAATTATTTTTTTAACGAGGGTGCCAAGTTCTCGCTTAAAATTAATAGCGCTTTATTTGTAATGGCTTCTTTAGTGAGCTTTTTCAATAGCTAAAATTACATCTCACTAACAGTAAAATACCAATTTTTTTAAGGACAAATCGCTTGATTTCCGTCTCGCTTAAATTTCAAATTATACGGTAAATTATGAATCATATGTAATATGTAAAGCAGTGTATTTTTTTTTTATATAGATTTTGTCAATCTGTGATTCGCAATACAAAAAAGACCATTGGAGCTTACGTTCTTATACATACGAGTTTATTTTCCTGTTTTATTATTCAACTATGACTATTGTAACCAAAAAAAATCCGATTTAGTACATGCATCAGAAACACACAGAATTGAAAAAAATGACATTTACACGGTTAATGCGGTCTCGGCCTTTCCTAGCTGTAGCGTGATTTCAATCCCGCGACGTAAGATGTTTAATGTGCGACGCTATACCCATGCAAGCTGTAACTAATGATCTTTCTAAAATATAACGGACAGTGAATATTATTTTATAGTCATCTTAAAATGACATTAATATTTTAAACGAAATTATCTCTTGTATATATTTATTATAAGAATTGGATTAGATTTTTCTTAATTTTAATTTTCTGCATTGTCAGGAACATACTGTTTGCCTGTAAATTATATATTTACTACAACAATTTCACGTTATATTCTTACCGACTGATTTATGAACTATTTCGAACCAGATTTACTTTTCACCCGATATGACCCCATTTCCCCTTATCTTGTTGATAATCGGCTATATCTTATCATGTATAGTAACCCCAAATAGAATGTATAAATCATGTATAAATAAAACTTTTTTGAAATTAACATTAGTTGCCATTAATGTGATCGAAATTTAGAAACATAGGTAATCAAATATTACGAAGCTCACCTCGACGAATGTTATCAGTTTAAGTAACAGATTACACCATAGAAACCGAGGTCCCCTGACGCAGTAGAGGCTAGCACGAAAAAGGATCCCTCCCTGCTCAATGACCCTGAGTGCCGAGTATATATTGGACAAAATTTGCAGCTCTCCACCATCAATGGTGGCGTCTCCACATGAGGGAAAACTTATAGAAATGGACGTTAAGCAATATACAATCAATTAATCAGATATTCAAACACATGAAGAAAAAATGGCGGTTTAAGAAATGACTGAAATGGTTATCAGAAATGTAGTTGTTCTCTAGTAATATATTTCAAATTGATGGAAAGTAAGATCGTGACTGACACATGCCAAATCTCATTGACAGGTCTTAAGAACTGTAAGACAACAATACTGGTCAACAGGTCTGAGATCAACATGATCGCCGATATATAAATACAAACGATGAAATCTTTGCCTTTGCACAATTAAAGATAAAGAAAAACATATACAATTTATTTTCAAAAAGGAAATTTATTATGACTACAATTATAGTATAGAATAGAGACAAAATAAGATTAAAGTCAACATAATAATTATGTTTTAAGATGTACAACAATCAGGTTTAAATTTAAAATACGCAAAAAAAAAAAAAATTCTGTTAGTCTTTTAAAATAGAGTAATTACTCAACTTAGATAGGAAACAAGGAAATTTTATGTTAGGTGTGATCGTTAATAAGTTTTTTTTTCAAATGCATGGGCATTTTCTCAAAAGAATTTATGAAGGAAAACTCCGAGTGTTAGAGACAGCCAGCTGAGGAGCGTCATCACGGAACCACCACCGGAAGTGGAACCTGGTAAAAAGTAGAACAGAAACATTATTGATGGTTTAAACAGTATAGCATTTATCACATATATATTTTGTCAAAAGGGTAGAGTATTTACAAAAATAAAACTGTTAATCATGCATACATTGCTATGTATATATTTTGTTGAGTGGGTTTTATGCAATTTACACTCTAATATAATTCTTTTCAATGTAGACAATTTTTTTCCGTAATGATTTAATGAATCATTCTGCGTTAAACACGTCAACATTAAAATATCGATGAAATGTAACTTGGGAGGGGGGATGCTTAGAGATACATTTTGCATTGCTTACATCCGTACTGCGACAAGGACTTTTTGGCGGTTTGTACAGTGGCGCTGACATCCACACCACAGTCAGAGGCGGCCTGATTTAAACAGTTCAGGTAAGTATTGTAGGCACTGCAATACAAAAAAACAGATCTATATAATAAAACAACTCGCTATAAGATTTGTAAGCAAAATGATATTGTCTGTCTCTTTTGTATGGGAAGCTAGAGCAAATGGAATATACATTTAAAGGAAACATCAGCGTTTAAAGCAACATATTTCAATTAAAGATAATGAAGTGACCAATAACAATGAGAGAAATAAAATAAGGGTATTTCACACTTTATTTTTATTACCTTCATTTTACATGGCTGGGTATATTCAGTACGCTCTGACCATATGACAGCCTGAGCATAGAGTACGTTATAATTTCAAGAATTTGTATTGATAACTTGCAGAGAAAACTGCAACTGAAACTTGGTACAGATAGACGCTCGGATAAACATGAATTCGACATCAGAGTCGTACAAAAATAAACCACCATGTGGCAAAGAATGCTCAAATTTCAAATATTTGCAATGAGTGGTTGCTGAGTTTTGGATAGATACACGGATACAAACAGATGCAAAAGGTAAAACAATAGACCCCTTCCCCTTTGTAGCACTAGTATACTAATTTAATCCATGTTTAAATTTTATTAGTAAACTGAATAAGTGTTACAGGATAAATTTTTATTTTTTCATTGAAGTTTTACAATTATTGTATTTCAAGTGACAAATAATGTTTTGATTTATTAGGATTGTTGCATAATGGAATAATTTGTAAACATCAAAAAACCTTCTTTTTTGTTTACTGAAGTGATTTTTTTTCGTATTATTTACAGTAAAATATATTCCACAAATATTCCAATCAATTTTTCATTTGCATCATCATTCCATGAATTGAACTTTAGTGTTTGTTTATCTGTATGTTGTCAACTTTAACATAGCCCATAACTATTGCACTGTCAAGGGTAAGGCTTTAATATTTGACATGAGTGTTCTTTATGACAAGTCCTTTCCATTGGTACAGAAATAGTTGACCATATGAACTTCTGGGACCTTGACCTTTGTAGTTTGACATGCATTTGAGAAAATTTAACCCTCGTCTTAAGGTGCCATACAGGGGCATCAGTGTTTCACAAACACATCTTCTGTTATTTAACATTAGAAATAAAATCATCTACCTGCATAGTTTGCTTGTGTCCTGGCCAGCTCCTTGTAAAGCAGTGGTTATGGCGGAGGTACAAGTCGTTAGCTGGCTACAGCTCTGCGCCTCAGCTGAACAAAAAAGATATAACTGAATTATTCCTGCAGCATTAGTTTAAATTCATATGTGCTTATTGTCATTTCCTTCTTGTTTGGAACAAACATTTATTTAAACAAGAGGCCCACGGGCCTTATAGTTCACCTGAGTATCATGTAACAACTTTCAAACAATTGAATTTGGTTTGTGTTTTACACAAGAGGCAATGAAATTCACAATTTTGAAAGAGGCACCACTGCGTATCATAATTATACACTTAGCATGCTTACTCTAGTTACTTAATACCCAGAGGTAGATCAGAGTAAAAAGAGAAAATGCATTTCCACTTCATAACCAGTTGTTCACCTCACCCCAAAGGAACCATTGACCCTGGGGCCACATGTTTCAAAATTTTGGAAATTTTATCATTAAAATCATTTTATAATAAATGGTTTGTCAATACCAAAGAACAGATTTCAAAGCAATATTTTAATTTCAGGCAATGTTAACCCCCCCCCCCCGATATCCGAGACTCAGGGGGTATGAAATTAACCATTTTGCTAAATGCACCCTTCTTCATCATAAATATATATACTTAGATCATTGGCATGATACCCAGGAGCGAAGGAAAATATTTTCAAAGAATTCATGCATTTTCACTATATAATCATTAGAGACCCGTCTTAACACCAGAACACCTGACCCAGGGGCCATGAAATTGCCAATTTTGGAAGTCATCCTTCATCATAATAACTATGTTCATAGTTCATTGGTTTAATACCCAGGAGCAGTGAAGAATATTTTTAAAGAATCAGTGTATTTTCACTATGTAATCAATAGAACCCCGCCCTAAGACCACAACCCCAAACCTAGGCCAGTCACAATTTTGGAAGATGAACTCTTTCTTATCATTACTATATACTTAGTTAGTTTGTTTAATACCCAGGAGCAAAGGAAAAGATTTTAAAGAAGTAATGTATTTTTACTATATAATCAAAAGGTACCCCCTTTCACTAAAAACCCCTGACCCAGGGGGCATGGAATTCACAAATCTGGTTGAAGCACTCTTGCTCATAATAACTATATAAGAAGTTAGTTTATTTGATACCCAGGATCAGAGAAGATTTTGAAGAATTGATGCATTTTTCTCTTTCTAATCAATAGGGCTCCGCCCTTACACCAGAACACCTGACCCAGGGGCTATAAAGTTTACAATTTTCGATGAGGCACTTTTTGTTCATCTTAACTTCGTTCTTGGTTTCTTTTGTTTAATTTCCAGGAGCAGAGGAGAATTTTAAAGAAATAATGCACTTTTACAATATGATCTATATAGCCTTACCCTAACACCAGAACCTCCGACCCAGGGACCATGAATTTCACAATTTTGGTTTTAAAAAAGCAATGCTGATTACAATCATGCCAACTGTTTGACTGCTTGACGTACATGAGTATAGAAGATTTTTAAAGATTGCATTAATTTTAGTGGTTTTGGCCCCACCCCTCAGGCCTCAGTGGGGCAGGGACCATGAAATTCACAATTATTGTTCCCCTCCTCCTATAGAGGCTGTATACCAAATTTAGTTGAAATTGGTTCAGTGGTTCCAGAGAAGAAGCTAAAAATGTTAATAGTTTACGAATGATGTACGACGACGTACGAGAACAGATAGCAATATACTCAGGTGATTTAAAAATGGATTGTCCAAGGTTTGTTCCTATCTTTTTCTACCTAACATTTTACTACAGTGAAAACAAATGTCAACATCACAACTTTTGTTATAAACGTAGAGAATATTCATTGAAGGCTGGTCCCCACCTGTCTAAAATAGGTCGCAGCAAAGTTGAATCATGTTTTATGATGATGGTAAAACTATAAAGTCAAATAATTGGTCAGTCTAAGAAAGTTTTTTTCCTCCGATCATGGCAAGGAGCACACGGCGGGTTTGACCGGTCGGCAGGAGATGTTCACTCCTCCATGGCACCTGAACCGACCTCTGATGTTTTGTAGGTCTGTGTTTGCTCTGCTCCAATTTTGTACTGTTTAATGAACTTTTGGGCTAGCATACTGTTTGTTATCTCCATATATATGTTATACCAAAAGTATATATGTTATACCAAAAGTACTGGTTGCTAAACCACCATAACCACCAGGCAGATTTTCACCACAAGGATCAGGATATGTCGAAGATTAAAAGCTGCACGGGAATTACCCTGGGGCAAAGGGCGTGGTCTCAAGGTCACTTCAAAGTTGACCTAAATTTACAATTCATAAAACCGTGTATATTTTGCTTACTATAAAGACTAGGATCATCAAATCTTGTAAGTTGATGCATCTGACGACTTCACATCATGTTAACTCAAAAGTAGGTCACGGTGACCTACTTTTTCAAATTTTGCGGTGATTTGTTTTCGAATTGATTTGAAGGCATATTTTGGACACTTTAAGGCCTATGATCATTAAACTTTGTCAGTTGATGCATCTTGGGCTTGAACAAGGTCAAGTTAAAAGTAGGTCACCGTGACCTACTTTTTAAACTTCATAACTTGTCCTTTAAAAACATTAAATCCCATTATTTAAGACACTGGGAGGTTTAGAATCATCAAATCTTGTACTTTGATGCATCTTGGGACCTTAAAACATATTTTTGAAAAAGTAGGTCACAGTGACCTACTTTTTGAATTTTGCAAATATTTGTTTTCAAATTGTTTAAAACACATATTTTGATAACCTTCAGATATACGATCATCAAACTTGGTCAGTAGATGCATCTTGGGTCTTTGAAAAATGTCGACCAAAATGTAGGTCACGATGACCTACTTTCGACATTTTATTGCTATATTAAGTATCTTAGGTATTTATTGGCTTACAATCATCAAACTTTGTGAGTGGATGCATATTTGGTTTTCGGAGAGTGACGACCAAAAAGTAAATCACGGTGACCTACTTTTGACATTGTATGGATTTATTTATCTCCGGTACTTATTGGCTTAGAATCATTAAACTTTGTGAGTTGATGCATCTTGGGTTTTCGGAGAGTGACGATTAAAAAGTAGTCATGGTGACCTACTTCTGACTTTTTGTGGCTATAATTAAGTATATCTGGTACTTATTGACCTAAAATCATCAAACTTTGTCAGTTGATGCATCTTGGGTTTTCGGAGAATGTCGACCAAAAAGTAGGTCACGGTGACCTACTTTTGAATATCTCAGGTACGTATTAGCTTGGAATCATCAAACTATGTCAGTTTAGGCACCTTGGGTTTTTGGAGAACGTCGACCAAAAAGTAGGTCACTGTGACCTACTTTTGACATTTTATGGCTATATTTAATTATATTTGGTACTTATTGGCTCGGAATCATCAAACTTTGTCAATTGAGGCATTTTACACATTGACCTATTTTTGAATATCTCAGGTACTAATTAGCTTAGAATCATCAAATTTTGTCAGTTTAGGCATCTTGGGTTTTGGATAACGTCGATAAAAAAGTAGGTCACCATGACCTACTTTTGACATTTAATGGATATATGTAATTATCTCTGGTACTAATTGCCTTAGAATCGTCAAACTTTGTCAGATGATGCATCTTGGGTTTTCAAAGAATGTTGACCTACTTTTGAATATCTCAGGTATTTATTTAATTAGAATCATCAGTCTTTGTCAATTAATGTATCTTGATTCCTCAGAAAATTTCAATCAAAAGGTAGGTCACTGTGACCTACTTATGGTATTTTATAATTATATTATAATATCTTCAGTCTTAACTGGCTAAATATTGTCAATCTTTGTCAGTTGATGCATTTTGGGTCTTATGATACTAATAGAGTTAAAGGCTTCTAATAGAAGTGATAGATTGTACAATTTATCAGAAGAGCGATTCAAGGCCCTTGGGCCTCTTGTTTGCACAATAATGTCTTTCATTGTTAGTTTCTTTCACATAAGTTGCCCCTCTTTCAGCAGGTTACCTTCCCCAACTTTCAAAAACGATACTACCTCACTGATTATTTTTTACTGATGTTAATTGCTTATACTCTGTAATCTGACTTACCGTGTTTGATGACACTGATTGACATCAGGCAGCAGACCAGGGTTAAGGTGACGAAATCTCGCATGGTCTTTGTTTTCTTCAAGTGAATGCGCCAGTAATCTGTAAATAAGTTTGTTTGTTTATCAGCTCCCGAACTCATACACTTAAGCAAGTTTTTATGCGCCCGGATCGATAAATCCGGTTCGCATATTGTTTTTGTCCTGTCCTTCTGTCTGTTGTCAACTTCATCCTTCGCCGCAACTTTATAACCATGATAAAGATCGAGACTTCGTATTTGGTAAACTTAACCCACTGATTAAACTCTATCAAATTACACCAAAGTCAATGACCTTGACTGTGACCTATATGCTAAATATAGCGCTTTTTTAAGAACTTTCGCAATAACTTTTGAACACAGGCGCTTGTTTCATAGACTGAGCTTAGTTTTCTACTATATAATAACACAAGGTATCCATTTTTCTCGAGACCAACAATGTAGGTCACCAATTCAAACCCCTTTTTTATTTATTATCCGCCGCTAGCAACAAAAAACCCACATGTAATGGTTAGCGGAATTCCCCTTCTTGGACCTCATGTATATTTCCTTACCTCACCCCTTCGCGAACTTTGACATTGACCATAATATTACACGCTTCGTCAATCGAAAGAAAAAGTGCATCTCTAAACAGATCAGCACTTCTGGTTTGGCAATGGCGATATAAAACACAAGATCTCATTGGCTATTTGTACTTTTTGCTCTGGTGTAGAAAGGATTCTTAACAAAATATTTTTGCTTTAAGGGGATGAAGGATGTATGGTCACGTGACTCAGTTGATTTATGTCATAATCTCTGATAAAATATGTACAAAACGAGATTGAAACCACAGTACTTGTATAATTTTTTTGACTGTTTGTTTGCATTCACCATCTAGTATAAAAATATCTGAAAACATTCAAAATTTCTTGCAAATATTATCAAATTACGGAATAGATTAATCCACTCTGCCGTTTCCCTACTCTGCGCGTCCAGTGCGTCTTTGACGTCATAGTGGATCTCTTAGTTCAGTAAGATCATACACGGTAAAAACGGGTAGTATAAAATCATAGAAAACGGGCCATAATATGTACATGGTAGGGTATTTTGTAAATTTCAGAACGCAAAATTTTTTTTACATGGTTGTTGACGGAAAAATTCAGTGGGTTTGTCTTATTTCGCTTATTTCAGGAATGTGTGACGTCATAGTTGGGTTTTCCCGTACTCGAGAAATGTAAACATGACACATTTTTCTCATGATCATGACTCGTTTAACTTTGCCCCGTGCAATATTGAGCTCAGCTTCACCAATCGATATTTTTACAGTTAATCAATAC
Source organism: Saccostrea cuccullata (assembly GCF_032062105.1). Lineage (NCBI taxonomy): Eukaryota > Metazoa > Mollusca > Bivalvia > Ostreida > Ostreidae > Saccostrea > Saccostrea cuccullata. Next base: position 11,434 of record NW_026941521.1, read on the forward strand.
AATGACGACATTGAACTTCGACGTAAATTTTCAAATATTGAATGATAGGATTTTTTGCAAATTAATTTTTTTATGATTTAAGTTGTCCTAAAAAAGTCGTAAATTTCCGTCTCTAGATGTAGTGTTACAAAAGAATCTTGCTTTTTTGAATTTTTAACGCTATTCATACTCTAAAATATTTGAAAAGACACATTTCCGCTGGTATATTTTTTATCTATGCCTATGGTGAAAAATTTCAATTATCGACAGAGTAATGGACCCAGAAACACAGAGAATAAAAACTCCGCTCAGACACTGTGGGATATGGTATTTGTCACTCAATATCTCAGAAATTAGTCTAGAAACCTATTGATATGTCTGCTTTATAGTATGTAGGACATACTAAATAAGATATATACAAAATATGAAAAAAATTAAATGACAGGTATTTTTTCAGCTAAAGGTCCTTCATCCCCTTAATATAACTATAAATTCATCTTAAAAATCACCACCACGTTGTCATCTTACAAAATATTTGACAGAAAACCTAGAACAATATAGATTTGCAAATTTGCGCCAAAATATTTTTTCTGTTTTTCTTTTGTGCCTTATACAGTTGCATGGAAAACTCCCGAGAGTACCAGTAGCCAATGAGAACTTGTGAATCATATCGCGGTTATCAAACCGGAAGTGCTGAGCTGTTTAGAGATGCACTTTTTCTTTCGATTGACGAAGCGTGTAATTTTATTGTCAATGTCAAAGTTCGCGAGTCGGTGAGGTAAGGAAATATACATTAGGTCCAAGAAGGGGAATTCCGCTAACCATTACATGTGGATTTTTTTATGCAAGCGGCGGATAATAAATAAAAAAGGGGTTTGAATTGGTGACCTACATTTTTGGTCTCGAGAAAGATGGATACCTTGTGTTATTACATAGTAGAGAACATAGTAGCTTACATAGTAAGCTCAGTGTATGAAACAAGCGCCTGTGCTTTTGAACCATCAAATGTAGACTTTATTTTTGGTTAGCATACTCCACTATTTAAGTTCTTTCAAATGACAGCAAGGCCAATAACCTCTTGGCCCTGACTGAGGCCTTGTTACTGAAAATTGCATTTTAGAAATTTGTTGCGACCAAGTGCTTAGTGTTTCACAAACACGCCTTGTTTAACATATAAAAGTTTTCATATCATGTTTTAAAACGTCGTATTAATAAATGCCATCATAATAATTAAACAACTCATAAATTTTACATAAATATACGCAAATGAATAACAAACAAATATCTTTGATAAACAGAATTATGAGAGAACTAAGGTTCTGACGATGTAGTAGCTCTAGATTTTGTATCTATAATAAATATGTATTATGTTTTTATTTTCTTAAAATGTACACAATTTCACTGAAATCAAAAGCAAACTGCACGCTAAGAATTTTTTCTTTTCAAAATACATAGTGAAAAATTGGTTATTATAAATATCCGTGGTAACCAATTAATGAAAATTATGTACCCATCCATTTATAATCTTTAAATCAAATGCAAGATTACCAACAAGCTTAAAAAAAACCGTCGTTCGGCAATTACGACTGCTAAAATCTAATTACAACATAGAAAAATTGAAAACATTTATAAGAAAAAAGTGTAACATGTTTTGTTTTCTTTTTCGTCTTGAAAATATACACTGTATCATTATTTAGCAGAGCAAAAAAGATTATTCACTCAACTATTTTTTTTTCTTACTTAAACTTTGAAATAAACATCTGACTTTATTATTGGCGTTTACCAAAAAAAAAACCCATTAATTTAGCCTATCCGACTTTTATCGTTTTGACGATGTTTGTTCCATTTCACAATTTT
>NW_026941522.1:0-134436 GCF_032062105.1 Saccostrea cuccullata
CGCTCTATTTTGATGTCACAATGAAAAGCTTTCACTCTCGTTAATCTCGTTTTACTGCTTCTAACATCAGTACCTTAGCCAATCCAAACTTGTTTTACAAAACAATTGCATAAAAATTAGGGATGATTTTCTTTATGCACTATTTATTTATTTATTAAACAATTCATCAATTATCATTTGTAATGAACTAAGATTTTATGGCTAAATTGTCATCAATATTGAAATAAATGGTTTTAAAATGTAGGCGGGAAGCGAAATTTTACATGCGTAGTTCTTTAACAATATTTATTGACATTTTTTTAAATTGGGTTTTTGTCGTTTAAGCTGCCTTGAAAAGTGCGTAGATTGTCCTGCCCAAATACAATGTACAATTATGTTTGTATGCTTGTATATGTCGATACGATATATCCCGGTGAGCTGGAGATGTAAGAGACATCTTTTTTTCATGTTTTGATATTTTACATGAAAAAGATTTTATGATAACCCCATATATTTCAATCTCAGATAATGGAGCAGTATGATTTAAAAAAAAGTGCTATCTGATATATTTATTATCTATGAGTATAAACTCAGTAATGGACCCGTAAACATGGAGAATCGAAACATTATAAGTGGCAATAAAAGTGAGGCGATATCTTTCAAATAAGTCAAAAATCTAGTGATATGATTGTTTCAAAAGTATTAAGGACATAATTATAATAAATCTATAATAAAAGAAATATTAAGAAATAATTGACTAGATTTTTTTTCAGCTCAAAAAATAATCATTGGTGAGTGTATAAAAAATGAACTGTATATGCAAATATTCGAATTTTTTGTACATTACTTACATTCTAGAGAAATTCAAAATAATACATATATAAGAGAAAACAGATTATTAAAAAAAGCTTTTAAAATTCAACGGTAACGTCCTTCTTTAAATCTTGCAGAAAATTTTGCCATACCTATTCGTAATTTGTAGCAGTTTCTCTTTGTTTTTGCTTTTTGTCAAACGGGAATTAATGGCTAATACCGTAATATATATCTTATTTCAGCAATAACTTATTTTAAAAAAGAATAAAGTAATGCTAGACAAACAAAAACTTTTTCGTTATGATATATATGTAGAGAGTTAGTTTAGTCTTAATAATTTTATGAAATATTCTGGACAGTTGAAAAACTTAATTGAGCAATCATCTTACAACATATTTCATATACATATTGGTTAACTGAATGTGATAATTTACATAAAAGTGGTGGAATTTACCCCATAGTAAGACCCCTTCCCTCCCTTGGAAGTTATTCTTTTCTTTGAATAACTTTGGAATGTTACTTTAGAGTGAAGGTTATCCCTAAATATACATGTATTATATATTATCCTAGCAGCCAAAATTTACCCAAGAGTCTCTTGTTTGTGTGGTTTGACATATACTACATGCACCACTATCTGAAGCACTTCAACAGTGTATCCTACATTTTAATTATTTTAAACTAGGCATTACGTCTACACATACAAGTACATGACGATCCTTAAGGATGTTACCTACAATGATGTTTTAGCATTGGAGCTGTACCAAAATTTAACTGGCAGTGACATCATTGGGCTATATTGCCGCCACATAGCAATAGGGCTAAAATCCGGTTTTTAGTCATCATATAATAAGTATAATAAGTATTAATTTACACTTTTATATGACTAACACTTTATTTTTATCATTACATTGCAATTTAAACACAAGGATGTTACGTATTTTTTGGTTCAATTTGCCAGATGTCTCCCACAGCGTAAAAGAATATAAGGAGATCAGGCATGTTACTGATATTTGAAGTTTTGCAAAATTCAAAAGGTACGTAAGACTTTTAAAACTTTTTTTCTTAATTAACATATCGTTCGATATTTTTTTAAACCAAGGTATGCGTTAAATTCTTCACAATGCATCCAAACTACTTGATATAAAGAATTTAAAAAGTCATAAAATATTAAGCTATATTGAATTAAGAAAAAGGTCTTACATGTAAATGTTCTTCTAAACACATCATAGGGTATTTTTTTTGTTTTTTGTTAAATACCATCATTGCAGTCATATGCATGTCACGATATATGTTTGGTCCTTCTCACGAAGAAAAAAAAATTCTGTATTAATGTGTTTATATTATTGTGAGAAAATGGTATTCTTGACACAATTTAACATTTTTTACAATTTTACTTTTGCGCCACATGCTTCATAGATAATATTCTATATGGCACAAACATCATAAACCAAACACAAATACATGTATGTAAACAGCAAGTGTTATACATGTAGAAATGTTGTAAGTAATATTCGGAATGACTCTACATGTTTCATCTCCTTATGTTTTCCAAAAAACTCATACTTCAATCAAAAGCATTTATTTTTCAAACTCCCAGCAGAATCTATGAATTCTTCTAAATATTATTTCCAATGTATGACTTAAAACCCATCCAAGGATTGAACAATATTCTCTTTGTGAAATGTAGATGAGGCTTGTTATGTTCATGGCTATGCTATTTCTTATCCACTGTTTGTTCCAAGAAGGAGAATGCGACGATGCAGAGAAATCGAAAGGTTGTACTTGTGGTGGTTGGTGGAGACCATGCACTTGTGGTAGATCTTTGGTAAGTAACCATCTCAGCATTTATAATAATACATAAAAATTCAGAAGAAAAGAACTCCACCAAAATACACGTACGCGTTCCTTAATCAAGCTAGAACATCGTTTTAATCAGTTCCGTGATGAATATGTATTAGACATGCTGATTGAAAATAAATGTACCCACCAGTTATTAACAACAATCACAACTTGAAAATCATAACATTCGTTTAAATCATCAAAAGTAAACATGATTTGTGTATGTTATTTTTCATATTTCAGAAAATTGATGAGCGCGAAGAATCAGATATTGTGCAGGATTTTAAGCGGGTAATTAAGGAAGAGATAAATCTATAATTGAATTTAAAGTAGAATTGAATGTCGAATTTTAATCATTCATTTATTATTTATTCACTTTTACCATTTTTTTCTTCCTATAGATGGATGAAATGGCTGAAGATGCCTCAAGATGATTAAGGCACAATGCTGGTGTGAAAAATAAAGTTGTAAAACAAGATTGTAAAAATAAAATTGGACTTGTTTAGATTTAACGTATAAATATGTAACGAAAAAAATCGGACAGCAGTCTCCTTTGAGGGCATTTATATGAATTTGTTGAGAAAAGAAGGGAAAAGAAAAGAAGAAAATAAGTGGGCGAAACATGGGCTATAGGGAGATAACAAATAGTATTCAATTCCATTCAAGCAATACAAATCAGTACCATAACAAGAAAGGACCTCTAAAATATTAGAGGTGTGATCAGGTGAAATGTTAAATGTGTTCAGTCCCGAAATATTGTTTAACAATTACTTGATAAAAAGAGAATAAAATACAGAAATTAACATGACAAGATTTCTTCGTATGTTTCATTGTGTGCTCCTTGGAGACTACACATGTAAATTATAAACACACGGAATGTAAGTAAAACAACCCTATTTTGCTCACAGTCCAATACGCCAACAAAGGTATTGGCACGGTTTTTATTCAGGAATGACTCTAATTCTTGGCCAAATTATTCCAGTATGACCTAGTTTTAGTCAGAGTACGCTTTATAATTCGCAAAAACAACAAGGTTATACTTGAATTATTTGGACACGAATAAGAATCATTCGTTATAATTTAATTCTAAAATCATTGAACAACCGTGGGTGTAAAATTTCGTTGCCTTTATTAGTTCAAATTTGCTGCACAATAATACAACCGTGGTAAAGGAAAAAAATGGAAGCGAGGGGAGATAAAAACTGATATATAGGCCTAGCAGCCATGTTGTTTGTTAACATGCGGTAAGATCAGCTACTGTTTGGAGTTAAAGGTACATTTATTATATCTCGAAGTTTCCATAAATCCCCGGGGACTGAGAATGACAGGATTACATGGGTAAAGATGATTCAGCTGGATATCAAGGGGATGTAAAACCAGGTTATACAGAAATAAGAAATATTCCTTTTTTGATAAAAATCGATCAGAGGTTATAATACAAACAAAATTAAATTATTGAATAATATTCTTAATCTAAAACGGTCCAGTCTTGTATTCCACCATAACATTATATAATTTGAAAATTATAGTTATAAAAAGTTAAATCAATTAACACATAATTAACACATCAATATTTTAAGTGTAGGAAAATAAAATAAGAAACATGATAAAGATAATCATAATTCTATATTTGAAAAAAATGAAATTATTTGATTTCACAACAATCATGGGTGTATCCTTTAAGTTATAAAAATAAATGAAAACAAATGACAGAAGGGTTAAAATAGGACATCTGTTGAAATATTCCTGATATAAACAAAACAATAACTACAGATATAATATTTCCTGAAAAATGTATTTTCAACAGATCTGACAAACTGTGTGTTGTTTTTTTTTGTTGTTTTTTTTGTTACACATAAACTGTAGTCTGAATTACACATAACATTGAAAATTATATTCTGAAATTTTAAAATATATCAGTCATACGCCTTCAAAATAATAATATCCTTAAAAAGCATCTTGAGATTTTCCACCATTTTGTCTCTCTACTTGCCCTAGTAAATATGCTCTCCACCTGGGGTTTATGAACCTAATGCCCAGAAATAATTATTGTGTCCAGTCATATGCCTCGGGCAAACAGTGGTATTTTTTTTTTACTCAGTCTGAATTTAAAAATATCTTTATTTTTTAATATACATATATTTTTCCCTCTTTAAGCACAACAGTGTAACTTTTTATTCTTTTTTGCAGGCTTAGGGATGATGGATGAAACATAATGGAAATCTTTATTTATTCAAGTTTGATTACTTTTTATGTATCTCTACAGATAAATACATTTGATGTTTCTAATATTTAATTATTATGTTTTATGTTTTCACTAAAATAAAAATAATTCCATACATTTAAGATTAGTCACTTTTCTCAAAAACTAAATAATTAATGGATAATTTAAACTCACCCATTTGTGAAGATACCATTCTTTACAAATGAAAAAAGAGGATTAGATATTGATGAAAACTTCATTAAGATAGAGAAAACAAGGGAGGGGTGTTTCCTATAATATCAGCCACTCCCATGAATCTGAAACTATGACATCATTTTTTTTCTGAGTTTTGCACAAAGGTTTAAAGGTCATTCAGTGCTCTAAAAGATAACTACAAGAGGAAAAGGTCAAAATACTACATGTAAATCCCAAATAAGTACCTTGTATTTGGCCCTTTCCTGATGAATACATGTTAACAGACCCTGGACACAGAAAAATGAAATTGGTTGCTTAGGAAATACCCTAAAAGCCCTAATCGCATTTGACAAGAGCCATTGTCTTTTACACCAGTCATCTTTTTTGTTTTCATTCCTCTCATTTCCATACCCGTGTGTTCACGCATGTAACTCTCGAAAATCGGAGTTAGGAAAAGTATAGTCTCATATTATTATGAAAATAATGTGAGCTCTAATGAAAAGGATAAGTTTGTGGTTATATTTTATCCGATTCAACGTAACGGAATGTTAGTTTTAAGCAACTATTTCACCACACAGTAGTAAAAATGGACATTAATTACTATTTTCACTCTTAAACGCGTAATGTAATAAATTAAAAATAACCTCCATTCCTTCCCATTCTTCTTCGTCATTAGATGGAAATCTGGTCCGAATTCTGATTCCAAGAGAATCCTATAGCATTAGTAAGACACAAAGCACATGTTCATCCGTATATAATTTTGCTTTAAGACATATGCCTCACTTTTATGCCATTCGTCAGAATTATCTCTACTAAAATATTCCACAATGATGAATCCGTTAGATTTAATCTGAATAACGTCCCTTTCCTGAATTTTGCTCATGGTAAAATCCCATCTTTTTTGGATCAAGGTCGATGGCAACGCACGTACTGCCTGACCACTAGTTTAGTGGGTCGGTACTGAACATGTGATGCCACTATAGATGCGATACATAAATCTATAATCAATTATGTTAACAGCCTACGAATATGATTTTCATTGCTTATCCTCATGAACTCGACAATGTGGAGGTCTGTCCGATCGAAGATATCTAGCGTTTTAACCTCAAGATATTTTCTCCCTGTGACCTCAACGCTCCGCCAAGGGTCAATATACTTTAGCTGCCACACAAAAAATCGCAGCGGAAGCCTTTAGTGCGTCCGTTACTAAGATTCAGCGTGGTGCAATTGGGTCAGGTCACTCTTCATAAACTCAAACACTACCTTGGATGCTCAGAGTCACATGGGAAATGACAATACTTGTTTACAGACTTTTTGCGTTCTTATCAATGAAAATTTTAAATCAACGTAAACAAAGATGACATCCAAGTGATCGACAGTTCTACGGAATTACCACACATATTCTTTCTCTCTACAATGCCCCCTATTAAACCACATCCGGGAGGGAAAATTCAGGTCAGATAATGAAATAGTTCAATGACATACATAGTAGTGTGTACATTCCTAATGTCGTGCACTACAACACTTCAGAAAACATTCCTAACAAGAAAGAAACTTATGTAACCTAGATTTAATACATGGGAGTGTTTGTAAACAAAACACCTTCAACACCACGCACATTTACTCATACAAAGTCGAGCCATATTACACAATGTTACCAGGCTTTAGAGATGAAAAAGATAAGGTTAATCGATGCATTTTTAAAATAGCCATTCAGTACCGAGTGTCCACTCTTGTATCATAGAAGAAATGGAGTATAAAACTTAAGGCTAATGACCGTGTCAATTTTTCTATTTGTCTCTAAACTAAAAGCCACGTGGCCCTTATACAAAGACGTCACAATCAACAGTTGTGTGTTTGATATTTAGTAGCATCTGTCATTTTCCTCTGATTGTCCGGCCAGAGGAGACACAGGGTTCATGACCCCTTGACGCAGACTCCCACCCTACTCTATGTCCTCCGGAAAAAAAGACAGGTGTGCCCCACATACAGTAGCACATCCGCTATCATCTCCCTCATTCCCCATTTTCCCCCTTTTAATCAATTTTCTTTGACATTAATAGCGGAATCAGTTGAAAGTTTACAAGAAATGTTAAACACTCTGCATAGCTATACAAAATAAATGGAATTTAACTGTAAATGTACAAAAAAACGAAAATTGTAGTTTTTAGAAATGGAAAGTATGTAAGAGAGGAAGAAAAATGGACATATAATGGTAAAAATGTGGAAGTTGTAAATCAATTCAATTATTTAGGATTATTGTTTAACTATAATGGTAAATTCTTATCTACACAGAAGCACTGTGCAACACAAGGTAACAAAGCATTGTTTAGTATTTATAGTAAGATGAAAGATTTTAGTTTCAATGTTGAGACTCAGATCAATGTTTTTGATAGTTATGTTAAAAATGTATTATGCTATGGAGCTGAAATTTGGGGTTTTCATAATGGTCCAGATGTTGAAAGAGTACATATTAATTTTTGTAAAAGAATACTTGGTGTAAGAAAAAATACGTGTAATAGTGCTGTTTATTATGTGTTAGGTAGAATACCACTAGATATATAAAGAAAGCGCAGAATATTAAAATATTGGTTAAAATTAAGAAAAAGTAATAACTGTATTTTGAGTGCATGTTATCAAGATATGGTAGAGAATAAAGATCCCTGGGTTAAAATGTATGTATTACTAGTTGGTAAGTTTATAACATGTTATTGTACTATGTATGTAATTGATAAATACAATGTTGTACTTATGATGCTTATGGGATGTACGTCCCACGGAATAAAGAACTGAACTGAGTATAGGTCTAAATTTGAAGCCCTTCATCAGCATACGGTGACGTCTCCATATGAGTGAAAAATTCTCGAGAGGGGCGTTAAACAATATAAAATAAATCAATCAATGTTATTTTAAAATGAAGATAGAATGACTTGTCTCTGTGGCATTCACGTGTCAAGTAATGTCTAGGAGAGATCATTAATCAGTAAATTGTATTATTGTACTATGTATGTAATTGATAAATACAATGTTGTACTCATGATGCTTATGGGATGTACGTCCCACGGAATAAAGAACTGAACTGAGTATAGGTCTAAATTTGAAGCCCTTCATCAGCATACGGTGACGTCTCCATATGAGTGAAAAATTCTCGAGAGGGGCGTTAAACAATATAAAATCAATCAATCAATGTTATCTTAAAATGAAGATAGAATGACTTGTCTCTGTGGCATTCACGTGTCAAGTAATGACTAGTAGAGATCATTAATCAGTAAATTGTGGAAGCCAAACAACAGAACAATTGTCCCTATAATTAGAATAAATTAATAGATAACTATTAGACTGTAAGAAACTAAAAAGGGTACTTAAAAGTTTTATTTGATTTGTAAATTTAAATATTTATCGTTCTAACGACGACGTAGCTGCAGATCTGTAGCTCTCCGAAAAAATATACATGTATATTGATAGACCGGAGAGCTACAGTGCCACCCATTGAAAAAACTGTATATTTATTGCGCACAAAAATGTTCGCTCGATTTGTGATTAATTTTTCCAAATTCTTACCTCAATTGCAAAAAATGGAATATTTCAAAAAATTACTCTCTCCTCTATCAAAATCTTTCGTAGCTGACATCTGAACGAAGTATATTGGACCGAATTATCTTTGAAACCAAAATGGCAGTATAAATAAGCGAAATGTTCGATGATTGCAATATCAGGGCCAGTAGGACTATTAACAACAATTATGAGGAATGTTTTGTTGTGGAAAGAGTGCAAGAATATGTTAGAAACAAACGGTTAGTAATATTTTGAGATTACAGCTTTAAAAACTTGAAGAAATAAATCGAAAACCGAGCGCATTTTTTGTGTGCGATAAATATACAGTTTTTTCAATGGGTGGCTCTGTAGCTCTCCGGTCTATCAGTAATTTTTTCGGAGAGCTACAGATCTGCAGCTAATGACGACGAACCTAATGTGACGCTAAGATTTTAACTCTGGTGGAACTTTGGCGCTATATTATTTTATATTTGGCGCTAAAGAATTTTACTCTGGCAGAGCTAAAACATTAAACAGCCAATGGAGAATCCTGATACGAGCAACCCATTCGCAGTTTCATAACCGATACTCGCATCTTTCGACGGTTTACCGGGTACTCGTCTACAACTTTAACCGGCATGCTTTTTTAAAAAAAAATTATGCACTAGTTTAGTATTAGGGAATCCACAACGACGCATATTGCTTGAAGTAATGTTATCCATAGAGTTAGTTACTGACATTAACCACGAGGGTTGTCCGTAAAGTTCGTGGACAAAATTGATAATTACTGACAAACATTGACAAAATATTTGAAATTATTATTTTTATTAAATTCATGTTTCATTTTATAAATTTGCAAGTTTTCAACAAAAACAAAGCACAAATAGTTTTATTTTTATCAGATACAAAAAGGACACACACTCATACCCAGAGCACGAAAACGAAAATTCCTGACGTTACTGACGTCATAAGCTAAATACGAGCACTAGTAACTTTTCTCAACATAGTCAGTGTTTAACTCAATACATTTCTTACGTCGTTTTGACCAGTCATAAAAATATGCACAAAATGTTCAGGTTTCATTCTTAAAATAATATTTAACAATGCCTGTTTCATATCCTGCAATCATCCAACCACTGTCCATGTAAAGACGATTTCATTTACGGAAATACGGCATGATCACGTTACGAAATTCAAATTTTACAGCACTGCAATCTCGAAATAATGGTTTTCCTTCAAGCATGTCATCCTGTGAACTGTTCATTCCGTCCGAAAATATTATATGCCACTTAAATACATGTACTAGTGTACGACTTCTTTTACTATGTTTTCCCGATTTTTTACAGAATGTATTCGTCACTGTAGGTGTTTTTTCGATGTCAACGCAGAATTTTATCACTGTTCACTGCTCCACCTATTCCGAAAACGTCTCTTTTTTGAACGATTCCGATCCTGTCTTAAGGTAGGATTCTTCTCATATTTCTAATATTTAAAAATTGATGAAATTTTCACAGAATCAAGAAGACAACATCAGTAAGTGATAGTATCAGTGAAATTAAATTTGACCGTTTTATATTAGACGCAAGGTCAGGTCAAGGTCATTATCTTTTTCCTTGACATTAAGAATAAAAAATAACTGTTGCCAATCATGTGATATCTTCTTCTATTTCAAAAGTTTAATGATTGTTCTTTTTGCATAAAACATATTACTATATCGGGTCTATAGCATGATATTACCAAATTAACATGAATAATTTAACTTAACTGGATATTGGCTAATCCGAATTTTCTCTGTTTTTCTTAATTTTTTAGGATATATTAGTTATTTTCATATGCTTCCTATATTTAACTTTTTCTTATTTTCACATATAATAAAGTAGTCTTATAAATGTAGAAAATGATACAAAAACAAAAAGTTTTGATCGTTTACTAAGAGAGAAAAAAATACTTTTTATGGATTTTTGGCTCAAATCTGCACTTTGATAGGAAGCGTTTAAAAGCTAATAAAGTTCTAGTTTGTTTGAAAAATCATATTTATTTGATATATTTTGAAAGTTTAGTCCCTCATTATTATTCTAACTTACATTTGAAAATTTCCCCTAGTCTTCCATTGTGTAAGAATTATAACTAAATTCATTGTTCTATTGTAATTTTGAGAGGCAGAAAAGAAGATATTTTCATACGCCACCATTCCGCCAAAAATATAGTCCCTGCTAGTTTTCAAACGCAGTTTACCATTTCTATCTAAAGTTGTACCATTGTGATGAGGAAAGAAAAATATGGTCTTTTAAATTCCTTACACCTCAACATATTAGTCATATCAGCAAATATACTTTTAATGTTTCATCTAGTCAGAAACCAGAGAAGAATCCTACCTTAATATGTTCTAACGCTGATTGCTCAGCAATTTTTAAACTTTGAACGTTAAGGTTTTGCAGGTTTGATGTGATAGCTTCTGTCAACCTCATAATGTAAAATACTTTCAGATTTCCCCAGACCCAGATTTTTTAAAAATGCAAATGAAATTTAAAAAGTGATAAATATTTTTTTAATTAAAATTTTGCGGTGCTCCGGGTCTCCATCCCAAGTCTAATTATGAAGCCCTAATTGTAATTAAACATTTGAAATTGAATAAATTTTTACATTTATATATACAATTCACATTAAGTAAAGGATTAGAAATATGCCAATAATAAATATCAATGACACAACTTTTATTAAATTTTTGGCTTGTCCATGAACTTTACGGACAACCCTCGTACTTGACCAGACAAAAGAAACAAAGGATTCATTTTCAAATTATTAACTAAGATATATTTTATTAGAAAAAAACATATCTTAAAATAATAAGGAGAGGAAAGTGCAATGAATTGTTCTCTGTAGCAAAAGCCTGGACTTGCCATCCTCAAGCAACTTTCCTTTTCTCTCTTTCTTTTTTTTTTCTTTTTTTTTTATCTGAAAGATCTTCAAATAGGTTTAATTTCATTTTTTTTCCAAACATAATGTATTGTCTTCTAATTTTATAACGATATCCATGTACAGTGAAATATCAGTATCTCGAAGTTGAGGGGACCTGAACACGACTTCGAGATATCCGGGGGTTGGAGATATCCGAAGTTCTCTTCCAAATTCGAATCAATAATTTTCCGTTTTTACGTACATGTATATATATCTTCATGCATAACAATACCCTGTATTACCAAACATGTAGTCTTTACAGTAAAGACTCAAGCAAATTCGCAGTAAAAATTAAGAAGAACTATGTTGTTGTTTTCTTTATCGCGTATAATTGTAAAACAATTTAATATACATGCCTTATTGCATATACAGCGATTTTATATTATCCAGGCCACGCTTACGTGGTCAAACGGGATGTTTAATTAGATTATAGTTGAAGAACCTTCTCCGTAATAAAAGAAAAAGACGAGTTTTTAAAACAAACATTATTTCATGAAATTTAGTGCAAAATGTTATATAGAGCACTAAAAAAATAATCAGTATTTAAACTGTGCACTTGAATATTATTAATAGCTTACATGCTAAGGAACATATAGTTTACGAAACTAACAATGCTAATGGCGGTCAGGGTTATCTATTTATACGCAGATAAACATGTAAACAATCACTGCACTGTGCATTACGCACTGCAACTTAACTGTTTAAGTTTATCGTGAAAAATCTTTGTGATTTATGAATTTACTATTTTAATTATACGGAGCATAATTATTAAATGCAACATCGGTAATACTGTCTGTATTTAATTTCTGAAGTGGTTTGTTTTATCGGTCGTAGACTACACCAAACACCCAAGCTGTGATACAAATTACCCTGCCACAGATACCAAACATGAGCTTAGGATTAATTAAGATTCCCCTTGGTTTTAAGGTGTTAATTAATAGCCACTGGCTAGAATGTGTGAAGTCACGACACCAGGTGTGTTCAATAGACCGAAAAATTCACTGCACTTCGAGATAAGCCAGGTAAAAAAGGGCTTGGGACTTTGAATATACTTCGATATAACCGGGGTAATCGAGATTACTGTGTTCGAGATATCAGGTGTTTTTAAATCATATATAGAGAAAAAACGGCCGGGAACGACGATCGACTTCGACATGAGCGGGGTATTCGAGATATCCCATGTTCGAGATACTGATATTTACCTGTATTATAATAGCTTTACGAGTTCTAATTGATCATCGACATCTATTACGTTTCAGTACCTTTCTACGTGTAATTAATTGAGATGTTTATTTCGAGATCCCTAAAATGTATAATAATCCAATTTTTCAAAAGTATATAGAAATAAAATAAAATCGTTCATTCAAAAAATATAATTATGATTCGTTTTTCAATAATCTAAATGCGTGAAAAAAATGACAAACTTAAGATAATTATTTTAGCTTAACTTTTTTTTTATCTTATTTGATTTCAAATAGAAAAATGGAATATCTGAAAAGAGACATGAGCAAAAATTTAAAAAAAAAACTTTTTTATGAATGATATTCAATGGATTTCATTGAAATAAACATTAAAGGTAATTAGCAATTACATTGTCTTCGTTTTTTAAACTTGAATAGTTATTATTATTTTATAAAGCAATTGAGCGTCGTATCCTACATGTAAATTGTTTTAAACTTCGCATATATGTGCAGGTACAGGTACATCCTTGATTATGTTACATACAATAGTTTTTGGTATATCATACAGCAGACTGTAAAAAGGATGTCCTCGTATTACAAAAACATGAAAAACTTGTCTACCATATGCGACTTTGCGGATATCCTCCCTGAGATAATATAACTGACACTGTGTTACGTGTATACCACTAATTTTCAACTGTTTTCTAAGGATCGATTCGCTACATGTACTATTTTTTTAAAGTAAAATCATGAATTTAGTGACTTAATTAATGTATTATTACATATATGGCGAGATAAAACAATATCGAACTTTTAACTAGCTTCAATATTTCAGAATATAAATGTATATATATTTTCAAATCAGAATAAAATGATTTTGTTACAAATCATCTCATTCACTATACATGTATACTCATTCTACAAGCCATTATTTCAACTAGTCTAATACCTTAATTACTTACATGTAATAAAATAGTGGGGAACATTCTTCTTTCTCTTCTTTAGTAAATTAAGCATTATACTGACAAGGTAGACGCTCTTCCCATGATCAAATCTAGTTCAAAAACAAGGCCTAACGATTGTTTTGAAAAAAGCCAAGAAAATATTGGCCCTGAACAAATTTGACCAAAATCCGGTTCTCAGTAATAATATATTCCCTACATGTATGAATTTACACTTTTATACATGTATGACTAACAATTTATATCTATTGTTCCAAAATTATTTTTTGACAAGGATGCCACATATTTTGTTGTTTCATTTCCCAGATGCCACCCGCAGTTCAAAAGAATATAAATAAGAAGATGCCTGTTTATTGTACTGATAGTTGTATTTTTGCGAAATTCAAAAGGTACGTAAGGTTTTTGTTATCTCTTTTTTACAATGTTATTATTATACCATTTGTTCATTCTTAGTTTGCGAACTTTATTGTGCGTAATTTTTGTATCTTTTTTTAAATCTTTGTAGATGAGAAGCGTGCTTTTCTTGGTTTTCTTGTTGTCCCTTCATTGCCTATTCCAAGTGGGTGAGACCAAGCATTGTCACTATTATTATCACAATGGGCACTGGCACGTTTATTGTCACCGAGATCTAACTTCTGACAAGGTAAGACTCGTTATAACGAAACTATTATACCGAGGCAAATTTTTATAACAAATTTGTGAATTCGATTTATAGAATTCAAAAAAGAAACATCTGTTTGATCTTTGTACATTATGCATAGATTTAATAACTTGAACTACTCTTTTGGCATGGCAGCAGATTTGCATTGAGTCATAACTTTAAAATTTTTCTTGACCAGATAGAATTCCTTAATCAGAATTGGTCGCCCGTGTGGCGCAGTGGTTAGAGTTTCTGGTCTAGAGTCGCGAAGAGTTGATCCTTATGTTGCAGATTCGAATCCCACTGTGGGACATGGAGACCGGTCCTTCGGATGAGACCGTATAAATCGAGGTTCCGTGTCGCAGAACATGTAGGTGCTGGCATGAAAAAGATCCCACCCTATTTAATGGCCCTGAGTGCAGAATATAGGACAAAATTCGCAGCTCTCTACCGGCATGTGGTGGCGTCTCCATATGAGTGTAAAAAATTGCGAGAGGGACGTTAAATAATATACAATCAATCAATTTGGACTGTAACAGCTGAAAAGCATAAGATATCATTTTCTTTTCTTTTTTTTACTTTTCTGAGTATCGTTATCCTCTTATCTTATTTATTATTTTTTTTTATTTTAGGAGTTGCACAACAGTGTAAGAGAAGAGAAAACAAGAGTAAGCTATCATAATGATATTTCTATAATCTATAAAATATAAATAAATTATAAAATATAAAATATAAAATATAAAATATAAATAAATTATAAAATATAATCTTATTAAATCTAATTTAATTTTTGGTATTTGATGATAATTGATTCAATTTTATGGTTCTTTATGTTGTATAAACGTTTTTTTTTTTGTTTAGATGGAAACAAGAGATGAACCACCGAATAATCGGTGGGATCGATGGACCGTCTGAGAGACCAAAGTGGACCGACAAATGATTATATGTAATGAGGATATTCCAGATGCAACTTGTTTCTTAATCTTTGCTTAGATAATATTTCTTATTAAACTATTCTCAAGCATTCAATGTGCCTCTTAAATTTGTCTTCATGTCGTCGAAAATAAATTTTCTATGCAATTGGTATGATATTCAAAGTATCTATTGAATATTTTTCGCAGTTAAATGGCTTGATATATGTATAAAAAATCTCAAGAAATGCAGTATTTTCATTTTTCTTCAAATACTTCAATTATCATTTAACTTTTTTATTATTACTGCGGACATGCGCCTTCTTTCTTTAGCGCACTACACATACATACATTTATCTTGTTATACATTAACATGTATAAGAACACCCTGGCTACATTAAATAGATAGAATATTGACAAATTCCACTTTCACATTTAAAACATGATTATAATTGGTACTTAAGGAATTATGTTGAGTGAGTCACGGTTTGGTGTTATTAACTGTAGTTCTGTACATTTGTAAAAGATAAATTCATTAGAAATCATGTACATTGATACAGCACAAAAATGCGCATGTTTCACGACGCACGTCTTCGTGTTTTTTAAAACTTTTTTTATTAATGTAATTGTACACACTTCTTAAGTGATTCCGAACCATAAAATGACCGTGTTCATAGGAAGTCGGTTCTGAAATAGCAACTAATGAATTTTAAGAAAACATTTACAGCTAACTAATCTTATAAAAATATTATTAGACCCATATTTGCATATACATGTTCGAGTGGTTTATTATATGTTCTTAATTAAAATGAACTTTTTATTATTGATTCTTCAGTCATAAAACATAATAAGAACTTCAAAATTGGAATGCGATACGGAATTTTGTGATCTTTTATGTTCATTTTTACCCCAGCGTCGTAGAGTGAAATTTTCCAAATAGTGAGACATCTCACCCCCCACCCCCGGGAAAGAAATTCTTTACTAAGACATTTTCCGAGAGAAAATTCCTCTAAAGTAAGTATTCGCCCTGCCCACAAATGGTAAATTTCTGACTTTAGTCAGTCTAGAGCAATATAGCTCCTGCGGAATTTTCACCCAAGAGTTCCTGGTTTTTGTTGAGAGACCTACTCTACCACTAGCTGTAGATTTAGTTTTTTCTTCAGTGTAGTTCTTCGGCACACTTTCGAAGTGTTTCTATAACAAGTACTATTATTACTTTACAGAGAATTTATGCTCACAGCGGTGCATAACTTGACCCACAACACTGAAAGTTTCTCTGGAATTTCCAAGGTTTCGGATTTATGTCGCCTTCACATTATGTTCATTGTCTATAAAATTTATAGAAAGATAATTGAGAGTTATCTTAATCTTTTACATTTATATAAAAGATGCGTTTTCTTGGAAAAAAATTAGGCCTCCACATTCCATATGCCTTTTTTTTTTTTTTTTTTTTTTTTTTTTTTTTACAAAAGATGCATTTAAAAACAGTACATGAAATAAATATTTTTTATGAAATTAAATGTGCTCAAACGTTCCTAAAATATTTTTTTAAAGTACTGGAGCAGGCACGGACCCCTAAAACATCAGGGATGGAATCAGATGGAAGAAAGGAATGAGCATCACCTGCCGACTGGTCACACCCGTCGTTTGCTCTTTTCATAATCGGGATTTAACGGAAAATATCCTTGGAAAACTTACTGTGTAAATAATGGCATGATATTCTGTATCAAAAAAGTCAGTCAGCATTAGATTCAATGAAAAATTGTATTTGCTGAAAGGGTTGTATCGAAAAAAAAAATAATAAAATTGATACAGACATTTAAGCAGAATATTACAGGGAAATCATCAAGATAAAAAAATTAAAAACTGTTTTTAGCTCACCTGAGCCGAAGGCTCAAGTGAGCTATTCTGATCAAAATTTGTCCGTCGTCTGTCGTCGTTTTGTCGTTGTCGTATTAAACTTTTCACATTTCCATCTTCTTCTCAAGAACCATTGGGCCAATTTCAACCAAACTTGCTACAAAGTATCCTTGGTTAAAATGGATTTAAGTTTGTTCAAATGAAGGGCCAAGCCATCTTCAAAGGGGAGATAATTATGAATTAGTGAAAAATTATTGGCATTTTAAAAAAATCTTCTTCTCAAGAACCACTGGGCCAGGAAAGATGAAGCTCATGTGGAATCATCCTCATGTAGTGTAGATTCAAGTTTGTTCAAATCATGACCCCAGGGGGTAGGGCGGGGCCAAAATGGCCGACCAAAGTTTTACATAGGAATATATAGCTAAATTCATTAAAAATCTTCTTCTCAAGAATAACAAAGCCATGATAGGTCATATTTATATGGAAGCATCTTCAGGTAGTGTAGATTCAAGTTTCTTCAAATTATGACCCCCGGGGGTAGGTTGGGGCCAAAATGGCCGACCAAAGTTTTACATAGGAATGTATAAGAAAAATCTTCTTCTGAAGAACCACTGGGTCAGGAAAGAAGAAACTTATGTAGAATCATCCTCAGGTAGTGTATATTCAAATTTGTTAAAATCATGACCCCTAGGGGCAGGGTGGGACCAAAATGGCCTATCAAAATTTTACATAGGAATATATAAGAAAAATCTTTAAAAATTTTCTTCTCAAAAACCACTGGGCCAGGAAAGAAGAAACTCATGTGGAATCATCCTCATGTAGTGTAGATTCAAGTTTGTTCAAATCATGACCCCAGGGGGTAGGGTGGGGCCAAAATGGCCGACCAAAGTTTTACCATGGAATATATAGCTAAATTCATTAAAAATCTTCTTCTCAAGAATAACAAAGCCATGATTGGTCATATGTATATTGAAGCATCCCCTGGTAGAGTACATTAAGTTTCTTCAAATTATGACCCCCGGGGGTAGGTTGGGGCCAAAATGGCCGACCAAAGTTTTACATAGGAATGTATAGGAAAAATCTTCTTCTGAAGAACCACTGGGTCAGGAAAGAAGAAACTTATGTGGAATCATCCTCAGGTAGTGTATATTCAAGTTTGTTCAAATCATGACCCCCGGGGGTAGGGTGGGGCCAAAATGGCCGATCAAAGTTTTACATAGGACTATATCGGAAAAATCTTTAAAAATCTTCTTCTGAAGAACAACTGGGCTAGGAAAGATGAAACTAATGTAGAGGAATTCAATTTTGTTCAAATCATGACCCCCGGGGGTAGGGTGGGGCCAAAATGGCCGACCAAAGTTTTACTTAGGAAGATATAGGGAAACCTATTAAAATCTTCTTTTCAAGTACTTCAAAGCCATGATTAGTAATATCTATATGGAATCATAATGGTAGTGTAGATTCTAGTTCGTTCAAATCATGATCCCCTGGGGGAGGGGGTAAAATTCAAGCCTCCCTCCCAACCTCAGTAAACTTTCAGTTCTGATCTGATATGTGCTTTTTCCAAGTCGATGTGCTCAGGTGAGTGCTGTGGCCCCTGGGCCTCTTGTTTTTCTTTCCGAGAACCAGGGACATTTTTAAGACCCTCATATATTCGAGAAGTCCAATTTAAAAATCAGGCTTCATGACATCAATAACAGCTGCTTTTTCAATAAAAACAGAGCTCATTAACTTACATTGTCATTGATCTTTTGCAAAATTTCTTTTTGAAAGACACTCTGATTGCACACAAAAGTACTATAAATTAAAAGTTGATATTAAAATCATGATGGTTCATTTTCTAGTTGATAATATTTATATTATGTTGGTTTGGAGACCCCAAGGAAGAAACTCAATTGGTACCAATTGCTCCCTGTCATTACCAAACCTATTCTTTTAATCATATGAAGGAGTATTTGTCCAAAATCTTGTTTAAAGAAGAAAACACTTGCTGTGGCCTTTACACAGGTATGTTAAGGTTACAACCAAATATTCTTCTTGCCTATGTGATATGACTTCATAGTAAGCTATGTGACGTGGAACTTATAGATAACAATTTCTTAAAATCGATATCTAAGATTGATTATAGGTCGTAAAAATGAATCAAAATATGCAGAGGCATAATATAAACGGAATCTTGTCCTTTCCGGGTCTTTGTATATATCACAGGTGTTAAATACCAAACCCGTGACGTCATAACTGTTGATCATGCAGTAGCAGAGTGAAAGTGAAACGCAACGAGAATTCATGTAAACAAACACAAGAAATGGGAGTTTAACAGCATTTAGAATGATTATCAAGTGTGATTAATATGGGAATAAAGCTTATGAATAAAGTGTGCTAATATAATTCTACAATTGCTTCGTAAAATAAAAGCAGACAGGGTATTTACTTGCCGATCAGCCTTTCCTCTGTCGTTCGTAACAAAAAAGAGGCAAAGGTTCAACACTACGCCGCATACTTTGAAACTTAATTTTTTTTCTTTCTAAAGTTTTTATTCTATTGTTTTTGGAAAATGCTGCTAGAATCGTTTGGTTTACGGGAATTAATGCATTTTTTTTTTCGATGTTATGAACAAAATGGAAAGTTTTGAGAAGGTTTGTACAGAATTCGAAAGAGTTGAATAATTATTTCTGTGATAGGACAGTAGGATTCTAGCAGCACTTTTTATGGTACAGAAATGATTTCACATAAATATTATTACAAATTGAAATAAATTATCCATGGGGTAGTGTTGAACTTTTCACTTTTTCATTAAGGCATATTTTCTAATTATAGACGTCACATGGTGACGTCGTGGTGAAGTGCTTCCTGTAGTACAAGTCCCATTGAAGTATATCGAATGCATGATGGTAGCAAAAGTTTTATCCATGACTTTTCCGATTTACTAGTGCTACATTTTATAAAAAAAGTGTTAATTCGCCGAATTCTAATCCGTGTGCTGCCTTAACAAACCCGCGTTATCTCGATATTTATATATCACGACGACGCATGTTCTTATGTCCATTCTGTATATTCAGATGAGCTTGAATAAAAAGATACTATATAGAGGCTGAAACATCTGTTTCATATTGTTTTTGAAGATTTTTTACTTGAAGAAGACGTAAATTGATTTCTTACTTATACGCTCTATCATAAAGGATGACATTAAGGAGGCTAGGGGTCAACAGATTATTTTTTATTAACCACCAGATATAACCTCTTTTTAGATATGATATCTTGACCTGTCAACTATCATTTGGCAAAGAAAATTTTCATAAATTTTAGTGTTAAAATTTGATCATTTTATTATATCTTTATATGGAGCTCTTCTTCTAAAGGAGATCAAAATAGTCTAAAAATGGCCACTACCATCCAGCCTTTTTAACTTTTCAATCATAAACTTCTTTTACTTATGCAGTAATACACTTTCATCGCCCGAATACGGTTTATATCTCTTACTTGATTCGATTCGCAAGACAATGTTCTGCGTATGTTGCGGGCTTTTTCCGCTATTTCCCGATCATGACAAGTTGTCACTCGTCTTATCTCGTTTAAACAAATATATTGAAAGAACTTTATTCGGTAATAACCAATATTTGCCCCCAAAATCAAACTTTTATGGAGATATATTTAATTAAGTTCTTAAACAGGGGATTATATGCTGACTTCAAAGCACTGAATATTTTCATAAGCAATGACGCCATTTGTACGTAATGACGTCACAAACATGACGTAAATTTCAGTTTTTTAGGAATTTCACAGACAAATGTACATATTTCGTCGATATTTTGAGTAAAAGTCACCGAGCGCAAGTGTGTTCAGGATCAATATTTTGATATAATGTGTAGAATGATGATATCAATGAAATATGTTAATATTGTTCCTGAACACACTTGCGCTCTATAAATTTTAAAGCTAAAATTGTTGAAATTTTGTCCATTTTGTCCTCTTTCTGAAAAAGAATATAAAATCGGACTAGTTTCACTACTGGCTTCTAAAACCCCTGTCCGTATGAAAATCCACTGTCTTTCTCTGTATCCTACAGCATTTTCACAGTAATCTACGGTATATCTACAGTATGCTACGGTATGCTAGCTCTGTATATACAGTAAATCTCTGTATGCCACTGTATGTATCCCCAGCATGCCACAGTTACATACAGTAGGCCCCGATACGCCTACAGTATGCCACTGTATGGCTACTGTTTTCTACAGACAACTACGGTAAACCACAGTATATGCCCCAGTACGCCCCTGTATATGTTCATTGAAGCAAAAAGAAGAAGTTTACACACTCCCAGAGCACTGCACGGTTACCTAAGATGTGGGATTGTCAATTTAGTACACAGAGTTACTTACCTAAGAGTTTTTTGAACATTATTTTAAACACATGGTAGTATTTTTTTTAAGTGTTAAGAGACTAATTGTGTTCTTTTATAACCCTGAAATAACTATGAAATATTAATAAATTGTTGCTTCAAAGAATATTAATCTATCAATTTTTAAAATTAATTATTTAATTATTCTTTGGTTTAATTTATTACTTAATTTATTTATTTTGCAAACACCTATTTAATCCATAAAATACTTGGAGTGACTTTGAACTTTAAAAAAAAACACTTCCGGGGTAATGCTGAATTTTGGAAAATTGTAGTTTTTAAAATTGATATAGTTTCCTTGAAAAAATAAATAAAATTAATTAAATGAAATTAATCATTTTAAAAACAAATCAATCTATTTCTTGACAAATACAGAGTTGCATAGTAAACTCGGCACAAAATAAATAAGGTGAGGTGGTAAGTGAAATTCAATAAAATAAATGAATTTAGAAATACAAAATTAATAAATGAACTAATTATTTATCTTATTTATTTAGTTGTTTATCAATTTATCTACAAATACATAGATAAAGAAAATAAATAAAAATCAATTTATTTATTCTGTAACTGACGAGACAACAAAGTGATTAAATATACAACCCGCCCCCATATTGATTTTTTTAGTTTTATTTTTATGTGAAAATCAGTTCTCCTAAAATATGCTACAAAGTATTTTTGAAGCATATGAAAACAAATTCCAATAATTTTACGTTCATGATGGATATCAAAATAATCGTCACATTATGCACAATTTGAATTTGTCAATTGCAATTTCATATTTTAACTTTGTTTTGGTTTTAAAAAATCGGTATTCAAAACCCTAACACGATTATGAAAGAACTTCAAAGCCATTGAGTGTTTACAAGGGACATGGGGTACACAGTAATGACACCTATTGTCTTTTTCACTGACCACTATACCTTGTTTATTTTGTGACAGAGAGCGACCGTGTCCACTCTGCGGCTGTTTGAATAAACATTTTCTCTTTGTGAGAAAACCGTTTTTTGTCAAACAAAAACAAAATAAAAGTATCAAAAAAGCTATTGACGGATTAAGATTGTGCATTATTAGACGATTATTTTGATATCCAACACGGAAGTAAAATAATTAAAAGTAGTTTAAAAATGCTTCAAAAAGACTTTGAGAGACACTTTAGCGGAAACTTGTTTACATTAAATAAGCCAAATAAATCCAACTTTCGGGATTATAATTAATTAAATTGCTTGTATCGTCAATTTAAAAAATAAATAGATAAATATATTGTTCTTTTGACAATGATAAAATATGTGCTTAAAATCAGTTTTATTTATTAATTTCTAACAATTTTGTATAGTCAATTTAAAAATTAGAATAAATTATTTATTTTATTTATTTACCATTAATTTATTTCTCTAAAACCTATTTAATCCATAAAATACTTGGAATGGCTTTTTGTACCTGTTGGAAAAAAATTGCACACACACACCCCTTCACAACAAGAATAATACTGCTTATTTAAAATAAATAGTTTTTAAAATCAATTCAATAATTGATTTTAAATGGTTAGTGAATAAATAGATAAAACAAATTTACAGCACGTATTTAATCATTGTAAAAAGAACAATATATTTATCTATTTATTTCTTAAATTGACGATACAAGCAAATGAATTAATTATAATCCCGAAAGTTGGATTTATTTGGCTTATTTAATGTAAACAAGTTTCCGCTAAAATGTCTCTCAAAGTCTTTTTGAAGCATTTTTAAACTACTTTTAATTATTTTACTTCGGTGTTGGATATCAAAATAATCGTCTCATAATGCACAATCTTAATCCGTCAATAGCTTTTTTGATACTTTTACTTTGTTTTTGTTTGACAAAAAACGGTTTTCTCACAAAGAGAAAATGTTTATTCAAACAGCCGCAGAGTGGACACGGTCGCTCTCTGTCACAAAATAAACAAGGTATAGTGGTCAGTGAAAAACACAATAGGTGTCATTACTGTGTACCCCATGTCCCTTGTAAACAATCAATGGCTTTGAAGTTCTTTCATAATCGTGTTAGGGTTTTGAATACCGATTTTTTAAAATCAAAACAAAGTAAAAATATGAAATTGCAATTGACAAATTAATATTGTGCATAATCTGACGATTATTTTGATATCCATCATGAACGTAAAATTATTGGAATTTGTTTTCATATGCTTAAAAAATACTTTGTAGCATATTTTAGGAGAAATGATCTTCACATAAAAATAAAACTAAAAAAATCAATTGGGTGGGGGGTATATTTAATCACTTTGTTGTCTTGTCAGTTACAAAATAAATAAATAAATTTTTATTTATTTTGTTTATCTATGTATTTGTAGATAAATTGATAAATAAATAAGATAAATAATTAGTTCATTTATTAATTTTGTTTTTTTTAGTCCTTTATTTTATTTAATTTTCACTTACCACCTCACCATATTTATTTTATGCCGAGTTTACTATGCAACTCTGTATTTGTCAAGAAATAGATTGATTTGTTTTTAAAATGATTAATTTCATTCAATTAATTTTATTTATTTTTTCAAGGAAACTATATCAATTTTAAAAACTACAATTTTCCAAAATTCAGCATTACCCCGGCAGTGTTTCTTTTAAAAGTTCAAAGTCACTCCAAGTATTTTATGGATTAAATAGGTGTTTGCAAAAAAAAAATAAATTAAGTAATAAATCAAACCAAAGAATAATTAAATAATTAATTTTAAAAATTGATAGATAAATATTCTTTGAAGCACCAATTTATTAATATTTCATAGTTATTTCAGAGTTATAAAAGAACACAATCAGTCTCTTAACACTTAAAAAAAAATACTACCATGTGTTTAAAATTATGTTCAAAAATTTCTTAGGTAAGTAACTCTGTGTACTAAATTGACAATCCCACATCTTAGGTAACCGTGCAGTGCTCTGGGAGTGTGTAAACTTCTTCTTTTTGCTTCAATGAACATATACAGGGGCGTACTGGGGCATATACTGTGGTTTACCGTAGTTGTCTGTAGGAAACAGTAGCCATACAGTGGCATACTGTATGTAACCGTGGCATGCTGGGGATACATACAGTGGCATACAGAGATTTACTGTATATACAGAGCTAGCATACCGTAGCATACTGTAGATATACCGTAGATTACTGTGAAAATGCTGTAGGATACAGAGAAAGACAGTGGATTTTCATAAGGACAGGGGTTTTAAAAGCTAGTAGTGTTTGTGACGTCATAAAAACAAAAATTGTGAATACACTGCTTTGACACTATAATATTTTCTGTTAATTTATATTTCTCATACAATTTATTAAATTCAGCACATTTCAGGAAGTTTACAAAATTTGACTTTTGTGGGGGCAAATATATGCAATATACCGCATATAGTTCTTTTATGGAATTCTATGGAAAAACAATTGCAACATACACAGACACAA
Organism: Saccostrea cuccullata; assembly: GCF_032062105.1. Classification (NCBI taxonomy): domain Eukaryota; kingdom Metazoa; phylum Mollusca; class Bivalvia; order Ostreida; family Ostreidae; genus Saccostrea; species Saccostrea cuccullata. The sequence goes on from NW_026941522.1 coordinate 24,919, forward strand.
TAGATTTACTCTGAGGTCGGGAGAAGGCAAGCAAATATTATTTTAAAGAAATATATTTATTTGTTTGAATTTTTTCGGAATCTTTTATAGTCAGACAATAAAGATTTATGTGATGTTATATTAAAAAATATGTATATGTTGTTTAAAATTTTATGATTTTATGTTCTCATATTAAAGCAATTCTGTAGAAAAAAAGGAAAATATATGTTTCATTGATAAACATTCCTTTATTAATTATGGAACAAAAAACATGTACGTGTATACATTCAAGTATATCCGGATCCGTGAGGATGTCTCATAGAATGATTGAAGACATACAGACAGCGAGAAACGGATGTCCTTGTACTAAAAAAAGAAGATACACAGCACAGTTGTAATTTATGCTTATGATTGCATATTTGAATCTCTTATGATAATATATCACATTATAAACCTACCGTCTCGTATGCAAGTGAACATATTTTCTATATCCGGAATAAAAGATTAGAATTAGTGAAAGTGCAAGGACGTGTCAATCAAACACGGCCAGAAATTCGAAGTTTCAGTAACTTCAAAATGAAATAAGATTTTTATTATATTTTCTTGCATGTGAAATGCTTTTGCAATATACAGCTCAACGCACTTTTTAAGCTCACGTGGTTTTTCTCGCACAGATTAAGGTCACATTGTTATAGTGAAAAATTGTGAAACGTGACAGCAAAATATATTTTGAAATTGATTTATAACATAATTTTGATCTTATTATTTTTTATGCTCTTGGATGATAGATTATGAGAGTTTCCAAAAAAATTTTTCATGGGTTTCTCCTCAAATGCACTCGTCTTTGCATCCGTTCAATTTTAAGCATACTTTTGCCTTGCCAAATACAGAAACAGTGCAGTTCATGTAAATTCTGTATTTTCTGTACATTGATATAATACCAAAGCGCAAAATCATAGAAGTATTTCCCATCTGTATGACATGAAAATGTAATTAGAAAAATACTCATCTGTAAGAAGTTAATCTGAACATTTCAACCAAATAGTATCAAAGAAATTTGATAAATTCATTTTAAATACCTATGGTAGAATCATACACATTTAAAATCATACAATTTATAAACAAATTCCCTTTTAGAACATCGAGGTTGAAAAATGAAGATAATGATTTTAGATAATATCCACATTAACATGAAATATTTAATGATATAAGTGGAATTAATCGTACAGAAGCTATGTAATTGTATGTTTTATTGCAAGAAAAATGTTACTTTAATTTGTGTGAAAAATCATGTAAGTTTAAAAAGTGCTTTGGGCTGTATAAGTCGTTATATTATACAGAAAATTTAAGAAATATTGTCTTCAAATTTGTGTCTATGGATCATTAAATAGCTTATATATCTTTCGTATAAACGATAATTCAGAAACTGGCACATTGTTGGTCGTTTTTTACACTTCAATTACCTGTCTTTATATAATACAACATCGTACCAATCAAATATTGATATTTTTTTTTATTATTTTATCATATGTATGTATAAGTTTTAATCATTTTATGATTATTTCAGGTACCTACAAACCTATCTTTCAAATCGTTTTTACCATCTACACAACTTGAAAAATTAGGTGAAAACTTATTATGACTCATATTATTTTCTTGGGAAACGTGCATTTCAAAAATATCAGATTTACACGACGTATAATGTAAATAACATCCTGTTATAAATGGTTCAAGGCCATCTCTGTGCTAACACACAAAATAGCAACAGAAATGTTGCAGAAAGCTTTAAACTATATAAATGAGAAGAAGTCATTTAATGTAAAAAAGAAAAAAAAAACTACATAAGGCAAAAGGTACGATTTTTTTTAATTTAATGTTCATTCCATATGGTTATCTAGGATATGTTTAAATGTTTTACATGTATATGTTGCCCCTGAGCATTTATTACGTTAATTGATTGATTGATTGATTGTGGTTGAATGTTCTTCCGAGAATTTTTCATTTTTATGGAGACACCCTATTGCTTTGGGAGTTTGCTAAAATGTTTGCTAAAACTTGCTAAAATGGTCTAATCAAAAAAATTCTCAACCTTCAAAAAGCAATCATTTTTAATTAAGTACTCTGGAAAATAAAATTTTAAAAATTATCATTAAAATTCAATTTTTTTGACAGAAGAAATTCCTCATTTATTTCAGATCGTCGGGAGAGGGCAACGAAAAAATTAACTGTAGGGGACCCTAGCTAGACTTACTTTACACACTATTTTTTAACCTCAAATTATTTCTTTCAGGTCACGAATAATATCTGTCATTTGCCCTTTAGTATGCTTTATACAGAATTCAACCTTTAAGAATTCTAGAATGACTTTTACCCATTTCTTAATTGTATTCTTTTTCATACTTTCGTGATAAAACTTATTTTATAGGATGAAGACCATCATAATTCTTTGTATCGTGCTTTTTTCCTCTCTTCTGATTATGGAAGAAGTGGAATCAAAAAGATGGTGGCGACGAAACTGTCGTTGTGGGTGTGGTAGTAATGGATGTGGATGCACGTGCAGCGGTAAAAAGAGAAATGCGGTAATTTTACTCGATGAAGCAGGGGCTTATTTTTAATTTAAAACATGTGATTGGCTTTAGCAGGAAGTGGTTGCAGGGTAGAAAGTGGGTCAAAAATTGTCTTCAACAGACTGCATTATAGTTTTGTGCTTAAATGAAGTTTAAGGTAGTGGCAAAAAGTATCTGCGGCATTCTTAATTTAAAAAGAAAATACTTAAATAAAAATTAACAAAAATGGTAAAAATTACATGGTAAACAATGACTTTTTGTGACTTGATCTAAGCAATGACGCTATGTAAATATTATTGGAATTAAAAAAGAACAAGAGTTACAATAAAATTGGAATTCAAAATAGAAAATTCAACCTTTTTGAATGTAATATACTACATTAAGAACGTAAACGTAGTTATAAGGTTCACAATTCACATTTTCTATTATTAACTATTATTGCTGCTCTTAATCTTTTTCTTAAATATTCGACTATATATCTTTGTCATCATATTACTTTTATGGAAGTAAAATATTTAAAATGCATCAAATTTAAAACATCTTTTTTCTGAACACAGGAAGAACAAATTGCAAAAAGATTTCCTCAACCCGATGACACTTACCAGGTAATTTTATGTTGTAAATTCACTGAGAAAAAATTAAATACTGTTTTATTACTTCTTTTTGGTATTGATCTGTTTAATTTACAGATCGAGGATCTGACTGCGGAGGAATGACGGACTGTAACACCGCTAGAAGTTAAACGCTTCCACTCTTTCTCTTTTTGCTCTAAAAGTATATTTAAATAAAATTAATATACATAAAATATATGTTTTTGTCAAGATTTCTTTACAGAATAGGATGGTGGCGGTTCTATTTTTCAATTTATTAACCGAATCACCAGGTACGAACATATCCCATTAAAAAATTATTTGTTTCAATTTAAATATTTCTATATACTGTGAGTATCAGTTTTCTGTCAAAAAGATGATATTATGTGTTTAAGTGCAAACAACACTGAGCATCTCATGACTGAAAATTATTCGAGAAAAAAGTATCTCATAAAACAAGCATTCTGAGAGTATTGCATAAGCAATACATGTCCCCTACCGGGTTCCCCTTTTCTCTTTGGGGTGTCATTTTACTAGAGCCTGTGAATGAAAAATTGTTACTTAAATATGGACATTTTGGTTATTACTTGAATATGAATGAAATGTATTGGATCTGCCTTACAAAGAAAGATTCTTGACGTCTTTGAATGCCATTTAACACACACAAATGCGTTGATCAGAACAGCTTATTTTACATAGTTGAACAACAATTTTATACCAGAAAAAATCAAACTTGATCTATAATTGTCACTATATATAAGGTATCCAGCAAGTTTCAAATCATGAAAATCTCGTTTAGAACATTAATCCTGTAGTGCATCACATCATTAATGTTAGTTAGTGCATCACGGACCCTATTGTGAACCCAATGATTAATAAAATTAAAAATACCACAATTCCATCAGAAATCAATGAAGTAGAACGAAATGCAAACTTGATCCATAACTAATCAATTCATAAAAGCTATCCAGCGAGTTTCAATTGATGACAATCTCGTTGAATAGAACATAAATTGAGTGCATCATGACATAAATGTAGTGCATCACGAACCCTATATTCAACCCAATTATAAAATCTTAAAAATAAAAATACCATAATTCTTTCAAAAATCAATTAAGCAAAACGAAATACAAACTTGATTTATAACTAATTAAGGTAAAGTCTCATACTAAAAACCAGCTCAATATCTGCAAGCGTTTAGGAGAAAAGTGCGGAAAACCCTGAAAAATTGAAAAGGTCGTAATTCCGTTAAAAATCCTTGAATCGGAACGATATTCAAACTTGATTCATAACTCATCAAGATACACCAAAGTACCAAAATTCAGCTCAATATCTGCCAGCGTTTAGAAAAAAAGTGGGGAAAACCAAGTGGGACAGACTGACACACAGACGGGGACAGACAGACAGACGGACGGACGGACGGACAGAGAGACAGACAGACAGACAGACGGACAGACGCAGAGGAAACCTATAGTCCCCTCCGGTTTCACCGGTAGGGGAAAAACAAGCAACAATTAATGCTTGCTAAAATTATAAGTATTTGTTCGTGTTTATAAGGCATAATATTAAACTGATCTGTACTGGCTACAGGGTCCATTACCAAAAATAGTGTATTGTGATCAGTTCCAGAGGTAACAATTTGTGTTTAATTATCTTAGCTGTAAGTACATTTGCCCATAAGATTATTCCTATGTTTATAACTGAGCAGATCAATTCTTTTCATTGCATCAAAATTGCGTCAATTTTTTAAAACATAATTTGCCGCCAAATATCATACACGTCAAATATAATATGTTTACAGTAAGTGTAGTTTAACTATTCCCTATAAAAGTTATATAACTCCCCTCAAATAAAAAATATAATTGAAATCAAAAATGCTTTTATCAAGATTTCGAAATTAAGATAAAGTAAAGTGAGCAGACATTGTAACAATCAATGAAATGTCTTGACTTTGTCTTATCAAAAAAAACCCAATTATGACTGTAACCTAATAACCAGTCCTAATTTTTCTTGTGGACTACTAGAAGATGCATATCATCTGTTTTTTGTTTGTAAATATTATGTAAAAGCAAGAAATTCCTTAATGAATAAGCAATTGTCATTAAATTATTTACATATTATTGATGTACATTTAATGCTATGGGGCGATGGTTCTCTAACTTTTGAACAAAATGCTGAACTTTTCAAGACTATTCAAACTGTCTTAAATGAATGTGGTCGTTTTTCAAAATAAGTTTTACTTTTTTTCTCACCATCTCAAATTATATTTGTATATTTAAAGAATGTATTCCTTTCTATTGCTACAATGTGTACAATGTATGTAGTAGACCATATGTATATAATTTTGTTTTACTTTGGCAATTTTACAAAATGTTATATTAGGAGAGGACTATCTAAATTACTGAACTTGTGTCCGATCTTTGACTTTGTCAATGAAATATGTTCAATTCAATTATGACTCATATCATTTTCTTTGGAAACGTGCATTTAAAATATATCAAATGTACATGCATTACGTGATTAACATCCTGTTATAAATGTCCCAAGGCTATTTCTGTGCCCACACACCAAAATATAACAAAATAGTTACAAATTAAAAATGCTGCGTAAAACTTAAAACAATATAAATGATAAGTCTTTACTTAAAATCAAACAGTAGAAAAAAAACTACATCAGACAAAAAGTAAGATTTTTTAAAAATATTTAATATCTAAATTTGACTAAAATATGTTATATTTTTCCTGTTGCCCTTAATTAAACATGTATTGTTTTGAAAGTTAGCATGTTTCACGAACCCCCTCCCCCCTCAGTGGTTGTCTTTACTCTAGATTTTCCGTACACACTTTTCTTAATTTGTTTTTTTTTCTGGTCACGTATAATATCTGCCATTGTTATATATGACGTTTGGAATGCTTTTAAAATATATCATAAAATCCTTGACCATTTTTTTTTCAGTCGAATTTCTTTTATTCTTTCGTGAAGTTACTTATTTTAAAGGATGAGGACGATTATACTTCTTTGTGTTGTGCTTTTTATCTCTCTTATGACCGTGGAAGAAGTGGAATCGAGCTGGTGGCGGCAAAACTGTAGATGTAAATGCAGTTGGAGGAGAGGTTGTTCGTGCAGTTGTCAAATAAAAAAGAGGAGTGCGGTAATGTTCACTCGCTGAAGACAATTTCTATTTTTTGACATGAAACATACCATTGGCTATAGAATGAAAAGAGAGGTTGCACGGAAGGAAGTTGGTCAAAAATTTGTTTTCAACAGACCGCATTGTCTGGAGAAAAAGTATTTATGCGCTTAAATCAAGTTTAAGGTAGTAGCAAAAATTATTTGTGGTATAATAAATTTTATAAAAAATACTTAAGTTACACTGGACTGAAAATTTACATTGTTGAGAATGATTGCATGTAGCCTTGACTTGATCTAATCAGTGACGATGTTTTTTTAAATATATAATTTGCTTTGCATCTTGCAAGAGTTGTTATTAATTTGAAACTCACAATAAAAAATTCAGCTTTTGTGAATATAGTTCTTATACATTAAGAAAGAAATCATTGTTATAAGGTTAATATTTTCTGAATTAAAATTCAAAGCTTCTCTTTAATTCTTTAAATACATACATGCACATACATGTATATTGAATTTATCACTGTCAGTAATGGTTATAAGATGAAAACTGTCCATTATGTCAGATATTAGACGACCCGAGGCGCGTTAGCGCCGAGGATAGTCTAATATCTGACATAATGGACAGTTTGAGGCTTATAACTTACTTAAAACATTTCACCATTGTCGAACACTTCCATTGTTAACTTATTGGATAGCTACAGGTAAGGTCTCGTTCTGCTTGAATGACTACCTGGCACTGTTCATCAAGTTAGGCCAAAGAAAACCAGTTTTGGTTTTTCTTCTGATTTTATTAATTGTAGGAATCATCGAGAGGTGTTTTATATCGATAAATATGAACATTAACTTTGTTTAGTCTTATTTGTCCGCATTGCGACATTTTTTATCTAAACTACGCATGCGTAAAAGTCAGTTCTACTAAATTCTTGACAATTTATTCATTTTACAACGCAACGACCACGGATGACGACGTGCATTTTGATTTTAAAAAAAAATACCTTCAGAATCGGGTGTTTTGACGATGCCATTTACCGATTACACCAAGATGCCTCAGTTCAAGTTTTTACTATGAAATCCGGATATATATATTCTTATGTTTCGGAGTTTCCCGTTAACAGGTAATTTTTGTAAAGCGATAGGATTTGAAGTATTTTAATCCTACAACTGTTTAAGCATTTTCTTTGAAATTGGAAGATTATTTCTGGTGTATTTTTTTTAAATGCAGCACTTTCTCTTTTGTGTGCAGGTTTCGAACTCGGGAGGATTTTACCCTAGCCACTCCTTAAAACAACGACAGGCACTCGCTCAAACGACGCAGGACTAGGTTGACAAATGGTGATAAATCACTGAACGAAATTACAGATTCTGTTGGAATTTCGTGAGCAAAATTTTGTGCTAAATGTGTAAAAATGGATATTTCAATTAACAAAAAGCCCAAGGTTGTGTTTAAGAATACGCATTCTTCTCGTGAATTCTTTGTGTCCATTGGATTCTATATTATGTTCCGTGAATCAAGCATTAGGAAATGAATCTATTATATAGCAATGAACGGTGAATTCAGGAACTTTATGATCGGAGCCACGGATGTGTCTACAATAATGAATCTGAGACATTCAATTCACTGGATTTTTTGTGCCATTTTCAATAGGATTTTTTGTGAAATACTAACATTTAACGCTAGCCTACTATTTTCCTACGTTGTTCATATTAAATTGTTAGATTTGTCATTGCCTTTTAACTGCTGTTTACTTATTTGCCTCGCTCTCTGTTCTCATTTTAACGTTACCTGTACCTGTCCAATAAGTTGAAACTTATTGGACACCTACAGGTAACTTATTGGACGGGGTGCAGGACAATAACAAATTTATTGAACCAGGTTTAACAAAAGATGACGTCACAGAAATGTTTTAATCATATTTATTTTTTTGTCGGAGTAAAACTATTTTAAATGCATCAAATAAAAAGCATATTTTTCTTCTTCATTACAGCAGGAGCAATTTGCAAAAAGATTTCCTCAACCTGATGACACTTACTAGGTAATTATATCATATGTTCATAATTCGTTTACTGAATTGTATACTGGCTTTGTATTTCTTCCTGATACTTATTTGTTTAAACACAGCTTGAAGACTTGACAGCGGATGAATGAGAGACTGATACAACGCTAGCTGTTAGTCGCTTGCACTCATATTTCTCTCTTTGCTCTAAGAGTATATTTAAGTAAAATCGATATACATTATATATATGTTTTTGTCATGTATAATTAATAAGATAAGATGAATTTTTTTTCTATTTTTATTCACTCGTTAATCGAATCAAACTATTTTTCATATTCTACGTGTACCAGTTTTCTGTTCAATAGATGATATTAAGACAACGAGCAACACATTGTTTCATATTTACGTTGTACATATTTAACTTGAAAAAGATAATAATTGTTTTCTAACTACTAAACTTATGATAAACGTGTTGGCTTTTCAATATTCAACTTCCCTAACTTATGCAGCAATATACATTCATCAGTTCCATACGGAGTTCATATCATTCACTTGATTTGATTCATACGAACATGCTCTGCGCATGAACAATTTCTAACACCAGGTAAGTTATTGACAAGCAAGTTGAGGAAAGAATAACAGCAGTCTCGTTTAAAGTCATCATTTCGTACGTTCTACGTTCTATGGTCTATCAGCATATAAAAGAACAAGGTTCACTTTTGCCTTATTTGGCCCTGTGAATTTCTGAAAAACTGAAACTGCATAGTTTTACTTCACATTGCATTAAATATCACTTAGATCTTTACTGACTGCATATCTATCAAAAATGACATCATTTTCTGGCTAGTCAATGCATTATGACGTCACGAATTGCGTCAATTTCCTCATATTCTGAAAAAGTCTACTAAAACGGCCAATTTTTTACGCTATTTTTTGATATTTAATATATAGCGCAACCTCTGATCTAAAATATGCAAATAGTAAATGATAGAACTGTTTCTGAGGATTATTGGACATGTTTTATTTTTTAGATCAGAGAGTGCGCTCATATAATTTTTCTTCACTGAAAGTACTCAATTATACCTGTTTACCTAAAAATTCAAGAACATTGCAATTTCATAAAGCCAGTTCTCCAAGACCTGAACTTTTAGAAGATTTTTTTTAAATAGGATATGAAAGCACCAAGTCTCTATTTTATTTTAATGCTTCAAATAGAAAATCAAGTGTTGATCAATTAATTGGTATATCTACAGGGCCATTTTATGCATAAAGTGAACCGACTTCTTTATCAATTAATCAATTGTTGACTGATATTTTTCATTTCATTGTGGGTCATTTTATTTATACAATGAAAACTGTTTAATCCGACACCTGAAAAATCTGACAAACAGTGAATTTCGACGTTAAATTTCTTTCCCATTTTAGTATTTCCCTTGTTTTTAAACTGTGCAATCCGACACCCTGTCTATTCCGACACAAAATTTGTCTCCCAGTGCATGTCGGATTAGACAGGTTTCACTGTATCCTCTGATCATGAACTGTTCCGGGATTTATTTTTGTATTCACATATGTTTCAAATTTAGATATATTACATGAAAAAGGCCTTAATGGTAATCAACCGAGCTGTATGATAATCGTAATTACTTTAACTTTCCAATCAACCACTTTTCTTAGTTATAGAGCAATATAGATGCTACGTATGTACAATTTCTAAAATCGAGGTATATAAATAACAAAAAAGTTAAAGAAAGAAAGATATCATTAGTCTCCTTTAAAATCATCATTTCGTTAGTTCTATGGTCGAATCAATGACCTTGTCAACAAATACAATTTATCATTGTGTCAAATGCTGACTGACGATTTTGAGGTCCGTGTTTGCTGCTTCTATTTTGTATTGTTTCATAAACCTTTGAGCTTGAATAATGCTTGTCATCTTCATATATTTCATCTAAACAATTTTTGCAATCTTTAAAAATAGATCTTATTTAAAATTTGATAATAATAGGTTGTCTTATATAAGAAATTCTATTCCAAAGATAAAGGATTGAAAAAATAAAAAGTCCTCTATATATGGAACAGGGCACATGTTCGTGCAGACAATCCTATACATAATTACAGTATATCCGGGTCCGTATGTATTATACGTCGAATGATTATGGGTATCCAGTCAGCATCTATATGATATCCCTGTACTAAAAAAGAGTTACAAAGTTTGAATTTCTGCTTCTAAATGCATATATTTCAACGCAGCACTGTTAAGGCCTACTTTGAGAAATCAATGGAAAATAGACGTGCAAAAAAGGGGGATTTTTTTTAACTGAATTTATTTTAATTGAGCTGTTTTATTATCACAGAATTTAAATACTTATGGAAATAGCGTAGTATAACTAACTCTGTACTGTATGAAGTTTGGTCCCATCGATGGACAGTCACGCGATGGATGCCTAGTTCGTGTACTGAATGTAGGTAATTAACAAATTTCAATATCGCAAGGAGATACCCTAGTTAAAATTAAAAATTCAAGCTATTAATTGTTTCTGTATACTTTGTAGTTTCTGAAAAGTGCTGCTGCTTTGAATGGAATTCGCGTTTTAATACTAACTTACATTTTTAGGTAAATAAGCCAATGTCGAATTATGTTTGACTTTTGCCAAATATTTTGTGTACTTTTAAAATCACGCCCTCGATTTAAAGAAAGCAGCATCACTTTTCAAGTTAAGAAAAATATCCTTTATTTATATTTTAAAAAAAATGGTTAAGATCTATTCACTCTATGCCCTTGCGAAAGTACGATTTTATGAGGCATCTCGATGTAAAATATACTTAACCTGTTCATAAAAACACGGCATAATTAATAACATACATTATTTTGATAGTTGATGAATAATCGCACTAAAAAAGGGTATACATTGGTATTAATCGACTATTTGAAACTAATAAATAATATTCCGTTTAAGAGCCAGTCCGCGAGAAATCCATGCAAAATTTAAAACTCGTCCAAAGGGAAGGTTGCAATTTGTTAGTTTTTAGTTGCTTAAAATTTTCTACATATAGATAGAAGTCAGAATATCCACACAAAAATGTCGAACCCTGCATCTATTTTTGGTAACAGCTCATTTAATTTGCATATTTGTCGAAAATCAAAATTTAATGACAAATCTAAAAAAATTGATCAAGTCAAAAAAGTCAAAAGGATCCTGCTTCATAAATGAGACCTGTTTTTCTAATGGTCAAAATAAACCAGGTTTTGACTGTTTGATGTGTGATTACAATGACAATGATACTTACTGGACACTGAAAACAGGTACCGGTATATTGATTGTAATTGTCAAGTATACCTTTTTTCATATACAATTCTGTTCTATTTATTTATAAGAATGTTTTTTTTTTTATAGGATCCTGTTTGATTAATGAAACGTGTTATTCTGATGGACAGAGCAGACCAGATTTCGATTGTTACATATGCAACCATACCTCATCTGTTAGTGATTGGACATCCAGACAAGGTTGTCACTTTGAATTCATTTTTGCCAAAACATTGCTCTGTCTTCAAAAAAAGACGTATTCACTGTAAGAAATAAAAAAAAAAGACATTCAAACATTTTATTTAAAATATCATGTGGCTGGCTTTTCTTAAGCATGGAAACTTAGACTTCAATACATTTTTTTAATGACAAAATAATTTTGATGCGGGGGTTGATATTATATATGAGGGTTGTGAAGGTTTGTTTCATTTGTTCTAATTTGTGGTTGCTTCTTTTTCCTCCTGATTTAACTTGAATGACCTTGTACTGAAAAATTGGACATTGAGAAATTTTTAGTTTGTATAGGTGTAAACATTAATCTTATCAATTATATTATGTAATTATGTAACTGACTGGACATTCAGAAAAGGTATATTTCTTACGACAAAATGTATTTCAATATCTTTTTTCCTTCGCTTTACCTTTTGAATGATTATGTGTGATCTTTTGATTGAAACATTTTTTGTCACCAGTTTATTTTCAGTTTTTGTTTTATTTTCAATGTCATGGTCCAATTTACACAATTAATGAAGAAAAACGTAATTCAAATGAATATTATATTTTTTATACATGTATTTATAGATCCTAAATCAATGAGTATGATTTTTTAGGCACTTAAGATGCTCGTTTCTCTCAAGACCAAGGTTGAAATTAAATTAGATTTATTGTTACTTTAAGAATGATCTATGGTCTACTTTGGTTTAAAATATTAAGCTTGGGAAATACATGTAATATCTCCATGTTGTAAATTAACTTTGAAATACCATACTTTGCTACAATTTCACATCTTTTAAATAACATTCTATTACCATATTTATGTATTATTTCTATGATATTTAAATGAAAACGAGAAGATTATTAATCTAATATCTTTTTTAGAATAGGAATAACTGATTTGGATACTGCATTTAACTTTCTTTTGCTTATTATAGGCCCTTGTTACCAATTTGCTGGAGTTAAATTGTTATCTCCCCTTGTTGGAACTCTTTAGTATTATTGGGTAAAAAGTGACAGGTATGTCAATATGAAAAGAAGAAAATCATGTATGATCATTTTTTTCTTCACTTAGGGAGTTGTTGTGGAGCATTATTGCACTATGAAAGAGGGAAAACTTATTTTAAGATATTTGAATGTAAGAAAGAAAAAAGTGAAAGGTCATCAGATGTTTTTTTTTTTTTATTTGGGGAACAAGCAAATACATGTAGTAGCTATGTTTTCTATAATATTCTGTCCTCGAGGTATCTGCATGTATTTTGTGATAATTTTGTGGTAATTAACAGTTACAAAATTTTTCCTAACAAGTATGATTGAATAGAAAATTAAATCAAATAATAACAGATATTTTTATAAGATATATGTAATTGATATTTTGTTTAAGGCACATGGCCCTGCTCAAGTTCAAGATCATTTTATTCACTCAAACCATTTCAGGTACATGAGGACAATGAAGAATACTTGCAACATATAAATTCAGGTCAGAGGTACAAGTATATGATATACATAATCAGAATATGAAAAGGAAGAGAAAAAAGAAAAACACATATGAAACATGTCATAATGAAATAAGCGAGGGGAAAAATCATGGAGGACTGACTAACTAAAATTATATATTTTCAATATAAACATATGTTGTTTTCTTAGTGTCTTAGCAACTTGTTTTGTCATCAGTTGAGAAAATATAAGAATACATACAAGTATTTGATTGCATACTTTCAACAAATTCAAAAATAATTGGTAATTACAACTTACATGTATATTGTTTACGTTTCATAAATTTAGTGTGTTTTTGAGTTAACCAAACACCGTCATTCCTAGGAATATTTTTAATTTTACATTACACACTTTAAACTACTGTGTTACGTAACATTCATATATTGATAAAGTCACATCTCCCATTAAAAAATCATCAGCTCAAAAGGAGATGCCACCGATTTAGGTACCCCACCGATAAAGGACCCTCCACGATATATATTGGCAGAATTATTCGGGGGAGGGTACTACACCCCCCCCCCCCCCCAAAAAAAAAGAAAACATGAGTCGTTACTGCAGCCAAAACTTATGCCATTTTGCAGTACAAAATGGTAAACATTTAAAACCGGCTTGAATTTAACATCTATAAACATGATATAAGACTAGATTCATATTCATTCAAATTGGGGGGGATCAAATTTTGTCAAAATTATTTTCATAACATTATTAATAAAATTGTATAGGCTTTGTAAATTAATACTTGGTATTATTCTGAATAACCATAATGGTATTATAAATACCATTGCAGACAGAGTTTTATTTTGAAGATAAATGATTTTTTTAATATGTTATATGTATCCACTGAAAACAGTTGGGGGAGGGGGCGTGTTAGTCGAGAAAGGATTAATAAATTCATTTTCACGGTCAGGATATGAAATATATGAGTGTATCTAGTACCTAATCGTTTAACCCTATCCACCTCCCCACAATTTACATACTAGTATTGAAATGGATAAAATAATGAAAAATGATACAGGTTCTGGAGGGGTGTTGCTAAAACGAGGAACGGAAAACGGCACAGAAAACCTATTACATTTTTTATTTGAGATTAAATCACTTTAAATGCACAAATTTATTAACAGTATATATTTATGAATTCAATCCACCATTATTTATACAATTTGATTTATTCATGTTCATAAAATCTCTTGTTCACGAAAATTGCAGTCATAGCAGTGGCGTAGAAACGATTTTGAAAGGGTCGGGGTGTAAAATTAAACTTACCTGAAAAGAACTCCTTTATAGAGTATTTTGTAAAACATCTCCTGTCAGTATTTTAATAAGATTGCGTAATTGCTCGTAATTACTGAAATGATTATGTACCGCACGAACATGTATAGAAGCCTATGTTATCGTAGTTTATTTTCAATTTTCCAAATATTGAAAATTTATTCAGTGTTTCTTGAATTCACGGATTTATTAACACCGTGAATATAGCGAATATTAACACGGCGAGTTATTTTCCCCATATACAGTATTCTCCATTTCTCCAGTTTGACATTGAGGGGAAGACACTTCCGGTTCCGTTTCCATTGATATTACGTGATAAATTCTAGGATGATTTTGTTGTGTGTGTTGAAAATCTAGCAATTTCTAATTGTTAAAAGGCATTTAGGTATGCTTTGTAGGTTTTTCGGGCATTAAATATAAAGGGTTTAAGTTAAATAAAGTCATACAGAACTCTCGTTAACTACGACCAGCTTGGGCCATTTCACCTTCACTTTCATATTGCTGTGGGGACAAACACGGCATTTTAATCACACTGTTTTCTGTTTTTCGTTATCAATTAAAGTTTTTAGCCATCATATGATAAGTATGATAAGTATTTATTTACCCTTTTATATGACTAACACTTTATTTTTATCATTAGAAGGCAATTTTAACACGAGGACTCACTTATTTTTTGGTTAATTTACCAGATGTTACTCGTAGCGTAAAAGAATATAAGGAGAAAATGTTTTTTACAGAACTGTTTTAGTTAAAGTTTTGCCAAATTCCTTTTAATGAACAATAATTTTCATTTTATAGTTTTAATCTATTACTTGAATTTTTTATTATGAACTCAGATTTCATATCCTTCTATATTTAAATAAGACAATACGTGTAAATTTACATGGACATCCTACAGTATGTTACATAGATTGTTTTTCTTTCTTATATTATCGAGCTGGCAATGAAAAATAGATGTCCTTGTTCTACAGAACTAGAAATACATGACTGTATATCAATTGATGCTAGGGTATACAACTACAGTTCCGTCTCCTAAAATAAAGAGAGTTCAGCAAACCTGTAACTTTGAACAAGACTAATACTAGAAGTACTTAATTGTTTTGATTCTCAATAGTTTTTTGAAGAGAAAAAATCTCGGAAGGGACGTTAAACAATACACAATTAATCAACCAATCAATAATATTTGTCTTTTGCCTTCTACTCCTTGAGACTGATACTTTTTTGTTCTATTAATTTAACGGTACTGTTAATGCTTCAAAAAAGAAAAAAAAATCATTTCTCTAAACATCTCAGCCATGACCTTGTTTAATCCTACATCTATTTGCATGGAATCTAATCACGTTTTTAAATTGAATATTTTTTTATTTTCATTCAAGAATTTTATTATAAGAAGAGGGGTTATAGAAAAAATATTTCATCAAATATGCCAAAATATTTGTTCTGTCGCTTCAAAAGAATTAAATGATCTCTTTGAAAAGCCCAGAATGTCCTTATTTGTATTCTTTGATACCAGAATACATTTTCTAACTTATAAAATTGGATATTAAAAAAAAACATGTAGTGAGCGCATTCTTGCCCAAATTTCTGAAAAGGACAGTAGGTGTAAAATGGTTTGAAATTCAACAATAACGGGAGAATTTGGGGCAAGCCTGCGCGCGGAGTAGACTATTTTCAAAAAGATACAAAACGCCGACAGTTGTTTTTTTTTCACTATGTACGGGTATTTACATGTCATTGACCTCATTGTAACCTGCAATTTGAGTTTTCAATTTATCACTTAATCTGTAAGCTCAGGTGACTATGTGAATACAAAATACTCAATAAATCACGTTGCTGTAGCTCCGATTAAAATTTCATCGACCAACTATTTCGTCCATTCCATTTCAATTATGAAAATTAATCAAAGAAATATATCTTTTTCTGTCAAGTGTTTTTAATAGGGTAATGGAATATTTAATCGATATTTTAATTCTATGCGGGTAAAACAATGTGGATGTATAGATGGTTTAAAAACGGAACACTTACTGGGACAAAAAAAACAAAACAAAACAAACAAGGACACTCATATATTTGAGTTGAAAACTTAAAAAAAATAATTCTGCCTTACAAAAATAGTTATTATTATAATGGGACACAGTTCTGAGATTTTGTGGTAGATTGGAACAAGCAATAAATGTATGAATAAAGAAATCCTTCATTTGCTAAGTCCGAGTAAAAGACCTAAATGTCGCCGACTTAAGCTGTAGTTTAGTAGGCCTAATGTCTTAGTATAAATAAAAAAAACTTGATGTAATGGTCGTTAAACAACAAACAAAAATCCAGTACATGCACAGTTTTTAAATGGCATTATGTCCAAATTGTTAAAGTGCTAAAGTTCTATAAGTTATAAACATAGTAACTGTAACACAGAGGAAAGAAGTGTCAATTTCCATCTTGATAAGATGTACAAAAATATATGTATGTACATATCTATTAGGTATAAACGGAGGGGTAGAAAATACCCTTATTTGAATGGACAATTTAAAAAGCTTATAAAATATTCCTTTGCACGTTCAATTTAGAATATAGATGCAAACAAATTATATTACACTGAAGCTGTTGCGAAAACATGAATGACTGTTTTAGTATTGTTAATGTTCTAAAACTAAAGTCGGTTTTCATTCACCCTGTATTCCTTTAAAGTATAAATTTACATTTTAATGTAATTAACCTTTTAATTTCAAACGCTTCAAGGTTATATTTGTCAGGAATACTATTTATTTCCCAGATGTCACTAGGGCACAAAAAATATAAATAAGGAGCTGTATGCTATTGAAAAATTGAATTTTAGACGAAGTTCAAAAGGTACGTACTTAGGACTTTCTATCTAAACATTTCTTTTTAAATCTACATATAAAATTTATTTTGCAATCTTTATTGTGTTTATTATAGTATTTAATTGATATTCAAATAGATGAGAAGCGTGGTTTTCTTGGTTTTCCTGTTGACCCTTTATTGTCTGGTCCGAGTGGGGGAGACCAAAGGCTGTGTTTGTGTTTGTCATAACAGACACTGTCATTGTCGTTGTTCTCGCGAGGTACGTACAGGAAAGGGTAAGAAAGTATTGATCTTATAACATCATTTGATTTTTACCAGCACTACTACATTTAAAATCCAAAACTTTATAACATTTAAGAAGCTCAATCATTCCTCATAATTCCATTGATATAATATATCTATCATTACATGTATATATAACTTAAATTATTATGCTAAATAGAGCAATCACATTTGGAACCTTTAATAATCAATTCCTCATAAAAATTGGTTTAATATATTCAATATATAATGACCATATTTTGAACCTTATAAATGAATGGTCCGAAGCGATTAATCATGGTACACTTAGATTTATCATAAAATAAACATACTCCATTAGAGGAAATAGCAAAATTCAAGTTATTATTCATTTAAATGCACTTTGATTTTGATATTGAGGTCTACGGGCAGAGCATGTTTTATTAAGATAATGAAAAAAAATGTAACTTGAATTGCATGCAGTCGTCATGGTGCATGTATGCATTAACTCTCTTTTTATCAAAATTTGAATTAAAATGAAACATTTACCATAGATATTTTGAAAAAAAAAGTGAACATGAGATTCCTTTTTTTCAATAAGGGCAGACAACTCTTCAAAACTTTTCAAGGTATAAAATGATCAGCCTCATATTTGTTTTTAGTTCTGTGAATTGGGTTCATTTTATTCTCATTTTTATCTAGCAATGTATTTTTAACTGGTTTTTAATTAATCAAAATTGTTCAAATTCATTCGGTATATGTCGAATACATAAATTATTGAATTTCATCTATGAAACTACATACTTTTCTGTTTTCTTATTGACATATTTAAAAAAGAAAAAAATTCATGAAACAACAAAAATCACTTATTTGGATTTGAACAAACATAGAGCATAAGGTTCCTTTATTAGCTGCTTGTAATCTTTTTGGTTACCTTTTTCCCCTTATCTATCTTTTCTTTATACTTTTGTATTCCCTAGGATCTGGCAAACGGTCTCAAAGAAGAACATAAAAGAGTAAGTATAAGGATATCCTCAGAAAATTTAACCTTAAGATAAATTATATAGTTACTACATTTTATATTGTGTGACTTTGTATTTGAAACTTCTTGAACCTTTATATGTAGTATGAATATTTTTTTATTTAGATGGAAACTAGAGATGAAACATCAAATGATAGGTGGCTTCCCCAACACTACTGATGAACAGTGGACTAACATAATTTCATGTACACGTAACGAGGAGATAATTCTTTTTGGCATTAATTTGTAACCTTTGTATGTATTATTGATAAAAGTATCCCTAAATAAATTTTGATTAGCATTCCATGTGGCTTTTCATTGTATTTTATCTTCATGTGGTAGAAGATTGAGCAATTTTGTTCAAACTATAATAAAGTACAGTGCGTTGATTTAATACTAGTTATTCTCGGACATTTTCAAAAAAATCTTAAATAGAACATAAAGGTTACACGACGTACTAAATAAAGAATTTTTGCCTCTAGTGTATTCATACTTCCATGTTCGCAGCAATGATTCTACATAAAGGTCTAAGTTAAAAAACAAAATCGAAGGAAAGGTTAAAGTAAATAAATAAAATCTTACTTTAAATCAAATGTCCAATATCTAAATATAGAAGAAACATGGCAACTATCATAAAGCTAAACAAGAGACTTAAGAGTCACATCTATCACCAGAAAACGTTGGCTTGTAACATTCAGAAAAATACTCGTTTTGTATCAAACAGTTTAAATATGACCAACCACTGTTATGCAATTTTTGAGATTTTATCATTTTTTCTATGTATTTCTATATGAAACTTTTATCGCACATTGCTGCCCCCTGCCCCCTCCAAATCAGGATTTAAACAATCATTAATATACACTACTTGAAAATACTTCCAAACAAAGGATGAGGTGACTTGCGGCCCCTCGTATACTGACAGAAAAATAAATGTCAAATTTTTACTAAAATTTTTGTATGTAACTAATTACTGATATGTGTACTTTTATAGAGTACTATTTTAATTAAACAAAAATAGCAACGTGATTTGAAAGATATAAATCTTTTATTGGGGTAGGGGTATCATGTTTACATTCAATTCCCATTGCATTTTAACCCCGCCCCACTTTTTGAAGCCCTTAAAATATACGAGCGCAGATAGGTACAATTTTCTCCTTTGGCTGGTCACTGTATTTTATTGAAATCTACCTATATGTGAAAGGAGAAAATTGTACCTTACTGCGCTCACATGCTATTTTTTTAAAATAATTGAAAAATCTACTTGGCCTTTCCCATTATAAACAGATCGACGGAACTAGATTTTCTGACGCAAGAATGAATTCATATGTTAATCAAGGCACAGGCGATATTTTCTAACTGACCAATCAGCTAAATGAAATTCGTTACGAGTGAGTACCACAAAAATACTACGGAAACTTGCTTGGAATTTTACTGCTTTCCGATAATTTTTTATGCATTTGAGACACAGATTAGACACGGATCTATGTACCATTTCCGAGACCACTGTAAAATTTATATACAGTTACAAACAATTGATGGAATACGTGTACATGATATACATTTAAGTATTGTAGCGTGTTTGGTGAGCAATTCGCTAGGTCTACACGTATTCCCGAGTATCGGTGAATACAAGTTTCATATGAATTTCGTGTACTAAAACAGTAAATGCTGAAAATCCATGCGCATTTTTAAGTATAAACAGCATTAGCTGACCATTATAAAAGTTTGAAATGTAGAAAAGGATAACATGTAAATTTACCTAAACCAATTGTCTGCTATAAAATGTACAAGTAGTAAACCAGCATGTTTTGTTGTTCTGTCCTCGGATTGGACAATGACTAAGTGCGAAGTAATAACAATAGCCATATAAGGTCTTCTCGGACGCGCATATCCCTCTATTGTACTAAGACCTGCCCATTCTCTTGCCATGAAAGAAAATATTCTCACAAACCTGGCCGAATTTAGCTGTGATAGGGTCTAAAAAATCAAAGATAATGCAGTATTCCTTATAATTAAAATGTGTCTGAACTACTGAAACTATATTATTCAAAAGGCGTCGTATTTATTCACTCATGTTTGAAAACTACCAACATCGTCATAGATTAAATATAATTCGTCGTGGAAAAAGGGGTCCAAGATAGCAATAATGTCACATCATCCATTGACTAACCGTAGCTTTTATGTTCTCGGGAAAAAGATTTTAAAAGATTTTTCTTATGTATTTCTGTGTTAATTTGAAACTTTAATCCCCATTTTGCCCATAGCTTACATCCATCAGGCAAGATTTGAGCAAATTTGAATCTCTACTGCCTGAGGATATTTAAATATAAATATGACTTATATTATGGCTTTTCTGTTTTAGAGAAGAAGGTTTTTATACGTTTTTACTAAATATTTTTATGTTAAACTTAGATCGCCAAATATTTCCGAACCCTCCCATCAGGAGTCATGATTTGTATAAAAAAAGAATCTACAATACCTAAGGATCCGTCCATATGTATATTACCTAACATGGTTTTGCTGTTCTTGAAAAAAATATCAAATGCTTTCCAATATATTCCGGTGTAAAATGTTGATTATATTGCCCATTGCTGCCCTTCTCTTTCCTGAAGATAATGATTTGAACATATATGAACTTAAACTACATCAGAGGTTGCCATACAATATGAATAATCTTTAGCGTGTCCTTTTTGTTTTGAAAATTGTTAATTAGGTTTCTTTCCTTTCTTCCTATATAAAACTTTAATCCAACAATGTGACCCCGCCTTACCCACAAGGTCATGATATGAACAAATTTAAATGAACACTATCTCTCTACGATAACATAGTTTAATTTTTTTAAGTATAGTGGTTCTTGGTTTTTTTTTTTCTAATGCCATTAATTTATCATGGAATCTTAATTATTTTCCCTTAAAAGAAGACATGACCCTTCATTTAAAACACTTAAGTTCCTTTTACCACAATTGAGTTCTTTTTTTATCATTACATATACTTTTAAGTCCCAAGTATACTTTATGGCAAGCTTGGTTAAAATTGGCCGAGTGGGTCTTGAGAAGAAGATGAAAATGTGAATAGTTTACAATAACAACAACAATAACGACTACGAACAACAGACAAATTTCAACCAGTTAATTACTAGTATTTCATTTGGGCTCTTGGCTTGTGGTAATGGAATTTCAAACCCATTTGTACACAAAAAGTTTTCTTACAAGTAAAGATTATTTTAAGGAATTACATAAAGTATTATACAAATTACTGACACATTTTCACATAATAGATTGAACATGATATATACATGTATATTATTCTTAAATTTTAGAAAGATGTTTGTATTGGGTTTTTCCCTATAAAGAGGCATTTGAAAGTGTGCATTTTATAAATATGATGACAAATATAAAAGCGGATTTAGAATTTACGCTTCTTACACTAACCAGTAAGCAAATATGCCAATATGCCATATATGAGCCCTATTGGACTTTTGCAAAGACTCTGACTTTTACAGTTGACGGCTGACTTGGACTTTTGAACCTGCGTTATGTACGGAGGTAGGAATTGATAATACACTGTAGATATGACAACATCAAAAGAGGTTAAAGTTATGGTAGTAGGGGCTTTGACATTATTTACCAAACAAAAATATAATTGGGAGTAGAATAACATTCATTCAGATATCCTACTTAAGATAATTAGTACATCCTTTTATCTTCAATAACTTACGTACTTACTTACTTAAGTACGTTAAAAATAAAGAGGAAAAACATTTTGGAAGGAAAAAACGACAGGAATTAGTCAAGGTTGGAATGGAGGATGTTGAGGGCAGCCTAGGATTGTTGTCGTTTCCTTTCTAGACAATGTAATATGGGTGTTGAAATAGCTCGTTATTATTGTTTTATCATACCCCAACTTGAAAAGCAGGAGGGTATACAGTAATCGGTATGTCCGTTCATCTGTAACGCTTCGGGGTACCCATCTCTTATCCACAATTGTGACAGAACGCTACGGAGGGGGTCACGTGACCGCCAATATCACGTGATTCGCGCATGCGCAAAACGGTTGTTGATGTTCATTGAAATCAGAGAGGATTTATTTAAAATATAATCAACACTGAAACCAAATATTATTTCTTTTATGGAAATTATTCAATTAGTTCGCGAATTTTTTGATCACCCCTCGTATATATCTCAGTTGATTCGATATGCGCATGCTCTACGTATGAACAATTTCTAAAACGAGGTAAATTATTGACAAACAAGTTGATGAAACAAGAATATCAACAGTCTCGTTTAACGTCATCATTTCGTAAATTCTTTGGTCGATACAATGACCTTGTCAGCAAATACACTATCATGATGAAATGCTGACTGGGGTTTTTCATACTAATTGTTAGTCAATTTATACACTGAATTGATGACGGATTTTCCCGTTATTTCACGATCAAGATAAGAAGCACACGTCCGGTGTGACCGATCAGCAAGGGATGCTCACGCCTCCATGGCACCTGATCCCACATCTGATGTTTCGGTGCTCCTATTTTTATTCTTTTATGGACTTTGACATTGATTACTGTTCATTATCTCGAGCCCAATATTCTTCTTATAATGACAACAAGAACCACGACGTAGTGGCAGACAACATTGGACAACAAGGCAAAGTCTTTATCATAATTGACATCAGATGCCAGAGAGAAGAAATAGTATTAAAGTAATGAGAAAAAGTTGTATACTTTGAAAAAATAAATGGACATATTCGATTTCTTTTGTCTGGAACATAAGTGAAGAAGGACAACTCTTCGCTTGCTTTCATACAATCATTTACAACACGAGTCGCCTTCCAAATGAATATCTTCATTTTGAGAATTAAATAGTAAATTGATTCTTTTGATGAGAAGAAAAAATTCATTCTGAAAATATTTTTTTCTATTAAATTAATAACCATGCAGAAAAAAATTAAAAGGTTTTGTAACCTTCAAGTGAAACAAAATGTTTAACTTTTAAACAAAGCTCATGCTGAGAATTATTGATAACTGTAACAAGAGGCCCAGGGGCCATATCGCTCTCCTAAGCTCCGGCTATGTAAAACTAAAAGCAAAAATCAATTCAGTATTGAAAAATTTAAATACTAAAGTGGGTTCAAGTGGCATATCATGATTTGAACAAATTTTGAATGTACACCATATGAGGATGCTTCCATATAACTATGACCAATCATGGCTTTGCTGTACTTGAGAAGAAATTTTTTAAAGATTATCCCTATGTATTCCTGTGTTAAACTTTGGCCCCCGATTAGGGCGCCACCATTCCTCTGGGGGTCATGATTTGAACAAATTTAAATCTACACTACTTGAGGATGCGTCAACATATGTTTCATCTTTCCTGGCCCAGTGGTTCTTGAGAAGAAAATTTTCAAAGATTTTCCCTATGTATTGCTATGTTAAACTTTGAACCCCCCATCATGGCCCTACCATACTCCTGGGTATCATGATCTGAACAAACTTCAATCTGCACTACGTGAGGGTGCTTTTACATGAGTTTCATCTTTCCCGGCAAAGTGGTTCTGGAGAAGATTTTTAAAGATATTCTCTATGTATTCCTAAGTTAAGATATGACCTCCCCCATTTGTGACCCCATCCTAACCCTGGAGGTCATGATTTGAACAATATACACTATTAGAGGATGCCTCCACACGAGTTTCATTTTTCCTTGTCAAGTGGTTCTTGTGAAAAACATTTTTAAAACATGCAATTACTTTTCAACTAATTTATAAATATCTACCCTTGGAAAATGGCATTGTCCATCAATTGAAAACAATCTTGAATCCCTCCACACAAGGATACTTTGTGGCAAGTTTGGTTGAAATTAACCCAGTGGTTTTGAGCAGAAGATGAAAATGTGATAATTTTACGACGACGCCAACAACGACAGACAACAGACAAATTTTGATCCGAATAGCTCACTTGAGCCTATGGCTCAGTTAAGCTAAAGACATGAGAGAATCAAATTTTATTCTAAACGTAGTGTTGCTTTAAATAAAAAAAGTAATGACTTTTTTTACCGCACCCAACATTTATTGTCATGT
The DNA here is from genome assembly GCF_032062105.1 of Saccostrea cuccullata. Taxonomy (NCBI): domain Eukaryota; kingdom Metazoa; phylum Mollusca; class Bivalvia; order Ostreida; family Ostreidae; genus Saccostrea; species Saccostrea cuccullata. Next base: position 49,618 of record NW_026941522.1, read on the forward strand.
CCATAATGCATGTTCTTCACACAGCAACAGAAATCACAAAAACAACACTTGATATAAATCCAAAGCATAATGACATGCAAGAAATTTGTAGCTGACATGCATTTGCAATTCATGCTTTGAATTGTTAATTAATCTGTCTATACTGGAACTTAAGCGTATTTAAAATCACGCCATAATGTAATTGAAAATGATAAAATTTATTATCGAGGAAGCGAGAAAGAAGAAGGAACAGAGGAGATATAAAACTTTTGATATATTTTTTATTTTTTCGAAAATACGAGGGTTGATCCAAAAGTAATGTCACTGTGTCCATATCTTTAATAATTGGCGTCATATTATCAAATATAATATACAAAAAAATGTATAAAACTAAATCTAATCAAAATTGAAAATTTCATTTAATAATGTTTACTTGAATTAATTTTATAGACGTTTAAAATATTAAACATAAGAGGTGTCGCTGTGTCACAACTAAACGTCACGTTTTAAATTGAAAATTGTTAGAATGAAAAAAGACAAACACATTAAAAAGCATCTAAAAACATCTAATCGCCCAATATTTTAAAAGACAAAATTTTATGACATTTTCTAGTCTTAAGTTGAAAATAAAATGACATTGCTTTTTGATCATAAACATTGTTGTTTTAATCTGCTGGACTGAACAAAAGAAATGTCGAAATGGAGAAAAACCGCGGAAACGATCTGTAATGCGTTTTTTTTTTTTTTTTTTTTGTTTTTTTTTTTTTTTTTTTTTTTTTTTTTTGGGTTTTTTTTTTTTTTTTTTGTTTCAAAATGGGGAAATCGCCATTAGAAACAGTTACGATGATAATCGGATACCCAGAGGATAGAATGTAAATAAAAGACTTGCTTATAGATGGTTTCAGCGATTTTTAGCGGGTCATGGGTCACTGAATGATCAACAGAGGACAGAAAGACCGAAAAGGGAGGTCAGGCGGAAACGTTCTTAAAATGGTGTCGGACGTTGTCCAAAAAGGGAGCAATTAGACGGTTAGAGCGATATGAGAAACTTTTTTTTTTTTAATTATTATTTTTGAGAAACTTTAAGTTTTTCTTGTTGTACTGTTCAAAGAATTTTGACAGATTACTAAATTATGTATAGACTGAGTTAACAATGGGTGCCAATAGTTCTTTTAAAAAGAGAAATATGTGAGTGTTTTCGTGAATCTCAAATATTTTTGATGAAACGAAGGGGAAGCGTTTAAATGTATGACGCTGCGTATCCATCATAACTATGACGTTATTTAGGTGCGGCGACTACCATAATTGCACTTTGTATATAATTCGATATTTTGAAAAGCATACATCATTTTAATTTGAATTTCTTAGGACTGATTTGTAATATATAAAGCTTCGATCATATATCATTTCATTAATTTACGTCGACTAGTAGCATTTTTATCGAAGTTGTGACATTACTTTTGGATCAACCCTCGTAAGTTGATATTCTCAACCACAACTAAGTTTACTAAATTTTGTGATATATCGAATGGGCTTTACTTAATGAGCCGCTGTAATTTAAAAGCAATAAACAATTTCTGCAACCAAGAATTACATTCTTTTCAGGTATATACATGTATTTATGAAAATATTGAGTAAATAATCCATACACACATTTCCGCGAGAAATAATTTAAAGCGGCAATAAGCCTGCAAATCGTATGCTTTTGCATTCAAATTTCCCCAATATATCATTCAGGAATAAGGTAAAAAGTTGAATTAAGCATTTGAGAAAAAATAAATATTCCCTGCTCATACAAAATTAACTTAATTAGAATCTGCCGGAAAATCAAGGGTCGTACAACTTAGATCTGTTTACTTGTACCACGTGAATTCTAAAATAGCACGTGCATACAATGTAGGGTTTACAATTATTATGGAATTTTAAGTAAAATCAATTCTGAGAATCAAAATATCTTTACTCTACGGTAAATTAATAATACTTGACATATAAGTCTGCATTTATGAATTTAACATGATTAAGTATAAATGTTGACATTTTGTGTATTGGGGTGTAGGAAAGGAAAATCCATCAAATCATACGTCATCGCAGCAAAATGTCAAACATAATACCTTTCTGTAGTTCTAATACAATTTGCACTTCAAATTGTAATAAATTTTATATGTCATAAGTGCATTTCAACGTTGAGTTTACACTGTTTTATTTTTCTTTGAAAGCCATGGAGATATGAGAAATGATAGCATGTTTCAACAAACCTGTAGGGTAGAACCTTTGTGAGCCCCAGGTGAATGTCGCCGAGATCCCGTTTCTTCTTCATCCAATGATTATATTAATCTCCCAAGTAAACTTTTGTAAGCAAAGTTGCTTATTAATTTCAAGCCCTATTTTTGGTTTTTGATTTTCTTTTTGGTCGACTTTGTCAATGTAGCAGGCCTACCGGGCTTCCCTCTCTTACCATGCTGTTATGTTTATGAAAACTATACGCATGCTCGATAGCATGGAATGTGGAACCTCGAACACGTTGCGATGGACCATAAATGATTATTAATTTTAATGAAATAATCAGAATTATTTACTTATGAAACTTGTAATTTTCTGAAAGTGTATTCATTTATGAGTATGAAAAAAATTCCAAATCCTATAGGAAAATTTTAACAAGTCTGTTTTTGATTGATTGATTGATTGTATACTGTTTAACGTCCCTCTCCAGAATATTTCACTGATATGGAGACGTCACCATTGCCGGTGAAGGGCTGCAAATTTAGGCCTTTGCTCGGCACTCAGGGCCATTGAGCAGGGAGGGATCTTTATCGTGCCACACCTGCTGTGACACGAGGCCTCGGTTTATACGGTCTCATCCGAAGGACCGCCCAATTTAGTCGCCTTTTTCGACAAGCAAGGGGGTACTGAGGACCTATTCTAACCCGGATCCCCACGGGGCCAAGTCTGTTTTTGAAGAGATGCGCCGTATTGTCACTTTAAGAGAAGACGAAGTATATTGACGTATGGAAGCCGAGTTAGGACCAACAAAAATATTTTTGAATTCGATATAACGACTTCTCGAATTTGTTATAACGAATTTAATTCGTTATAAATATTTCTTTGAATTCGTTATAATGAATTAAATTCGTTATTACTATAATTTGTTATACCACATAAAAAATTGTTAATGAGAACATGGAGAATTAAACTTGTTTTAACGTATTCTGAATCTTGTTATAACGAATTGAAATTGTTTAAATGAATTCTTTCATTTGTTATTACGAATTAAATTCGTTAAAACAAATTCGACAAATCGTTTTATTGAATTCTATAGGTCCCGACTGTTGAATTAGATTAAACCAATTAAATTCGTTATAACAAACTTAAGACTTTGTTTATATGAACTTAATTTGTCATATCGAGTAAAAAAAAAAATTTGATAGCTCCTAAATTTGCTTCTGTAATGATATTAAGATTATTGACATCAACTTAATTTGATATTATTTTAGGGGTGGGAGAGTCAATGCAAAACTGTGCAAATAGATTTTTCTTCCTCATTTCTATAACACTTTGCGAGGTGAAAAGATTGACAATTTTCAGACATTTGTTTGCGAAAGGTTGTTCTGTTATTTTTTTTAACTTTTTTTTAAAATTCCCATGGTGCTTGAAGAAACATTATTTCTAAAAAAAAATGAAATTTTAAAAATCAAATTAAAGATGTTCAAAAAAGATTTCTTTTGAACTAAATATTTCTTATCGCAATCGATTATATATATTAGAAAAAAAATTAGAATACCTGAATATAATTTATAATATATATAAATATATAATTTATAGACGAACTTTAAGATTAATTTTATTTTAATGATTTTTAATAGATTTATTTAAATAGAAATTTATAGTAATATATATAAATATACAATATTTTTCATTTTATAGTTTTAATCTATTAGTTAAAATTTTATTATGAACTCAGATTTCATATCCTTCTGTACATTTACAGGGACATCCGTCAGTATGTTACATAGATTGTTTTTCTTTGTTATATTATGTTATTACGGACTGTGAAAAATGAATGTCCTTGTTCTACAAAACTAGAAATACACGACTGTATATCAGTTGATGCTAGAGTATACAATTTCTACAGTTCCGTCTCCTATAGATGGGTGAGAAAATCTGTAAATTTAAACAAAACTAATTATAGAAGTACAATTGTTTTGTTTTGTCTCTCAATAATATTTTGCCCTTTGTCTTATACTCCTTGGGACTGATTGGTTTTTTTTTTTATCAATTTAACAGTACTTGTAATACTTCAAAAAAGAAAAAGAATAAACGATCATTTCTCTAAAGTCTTAACATCTCTACAACCTTGTTTAATCCTACATGTATTTGTACGGAATTTAATCATGTTTTTTTGTAACTGAATAAAGTTTTATTTTCATTCCAGAATTTTATTTTAAGAAGAGGGGTTTTAAAATTAATATTATCACATATGCAAATTAAATGTTTGTTCTATCGCTTAAAAAAAAAAAAAAAAAAATGGTCAATCTGAAAAGCCCCACGTAATGTCCTTATTTGTAGTCTTTGATACCAGAATACATGTTCTAACTTATAAACATGGATATTGCAAATAAAAAAATTTTGAACACCTGCACATTTCACTGGAAAAAAATGTCCACTTAGTGTATAAAACGTGGCTGCTGGTAAATTGTAAACTGGTAAAAAATGAAGTATAGGAAGAAGTCTAATGAGATTAAGAAAACAATTCTTCTAGGTCTAAATTGCAGGTCTGCAAAATTACAGAAAGAAAAGTCTTGAATATTATGGAACAGAGTTCAGATAATTTGTTGTAAAATTAAAATATCCGAGTTGCAATAAATGTATGTGCTGGCATAAAGAAATTCTTCATTTGTCTTATCTTATTCAAGTTCGAATAAGAGACCTTTTCGCAGACTTAAACTGTAGTTTAGTAGGCCTAATATCTTAGTATAAGTGAAAAAAAAATCTTGATGTAATGGTCGTTAAAAAACAGACAAAAATGCAGTATATGCACAGTTTTTAAAACGGTTTTATGTTCAAGTTGTTAAAGTGTTAAAAGTTATAAACATAGTAACTGTAACACAGAGGCAAAAAGTATCTATTTCCATCTTGATAAGATGTACAAAAATATATGCATGTAAATATCAATTAGGTATAAACTGAAGTGTAGAAAATACCCTTTTCTAAATTGACAATTTGAAAAAAAAAGGTTTTAAAGTTTCCCTTGCAAGTTTAATTGAGAATATACTAGTAAATGAAAACAGATATATTACACTGAATCTGTTGCAAAGACGTGAATGACTGTTTTAGTATTGTTAATGTTCTAAAACTAAAGACAAAAATCCGGTTTTTATTCACCCTATATTCCCTTAAAGTATAAATTTACATTTTAATGTAATTAACCTTTTAATTTCAAACGGTCCAAGGTTATCTTTGTCAGGAATACTATGTATTTCCCAGATGTCACTAGGGCACAAAAAATATAAATAAGAAGCTGTATGCCATTGAAAAATTGAATTTTTTACGAAGTTCAAAATGTACGTACGTAAGACTTTCTAAACAATTCTTTTTAAATTTACATATAAAATTTTAATTTGCAATCTTTATTGTGTGTAATTATAGTATTTAATTGATATTCAAATAGATGAGAAGCGTGCTTTTCTTGGTTTTCCTGTTGACCCTTTATTGTCTGGTCCGAGTGGGGGAGGCCAAAGGCTGTGTTTGTGTTTGTCATAAGGGACACTGTCATTGTCGTTGTGCTCGCGAGGTACAGGAAAGGGTAAGAAAGTGTTGATCTTATAACATCATTTGCTTTTTACCAGCACTGCTCTGTACATATATCTAATTTCTTAGCACTTATGTGTATTTGGGAAGGGGGGTCTGTTTCACAGTATATAGTGCACGTGGAAATAATTTAATTTTAGTTATACACTAGGTAAATCAATATAAATTTTTTAATTATTTTTTTTTAAATTCATCAACCATTTTCCCAAATAATTGATGCTATTTTTATTTGAATATTGATTCATTATTATGTGATATGTGTTTTCAATTCATTTCGAGATTCCTTCGAGAATTGGTTGCGAAATGACCGCGAATATAAGTACTTCACACAAATCGTGCTCCACAGTTAAATTTGAAATGATTGAGAACCCTGATGGTACACTTTAAGGTGTCATAAAAAAACATACTCCATCAGAAAAAATAGCGATATAATTTTTTTTTTCATTTACTTGCACTTTGATTTGAAAATTGACGTCTACGGGCAGTGCATGCTTTATTAAGATATTGAAAAAAATGTAAGTTGAATTACATGCAGTCCTCGTGGTGTATGTATGCATTAACTCTCTTTTTATCAAAATTTGAATTAAAATGAAACATTTACCATATTTTAAAAAAAATTGAACATGAGATTCTTTTTTTCAATAAGGTCAGACAACTCTTCAAAACTTTTCAAGGTCTAAAATGATCAGCTTCTTATTTGTTTTTAGTTCTGCTAATTGGGTTCATCTTATTCGCATATGTATTTTTAACTGGTTTTTAATGATTCAAAATTGTTCAAATCCATTCGTTATATATCGAATTCATTAAATTCATTATACAAAGAATTTCATTCGTGGAAACTAATTTGTTGATTTCTAGAAATTTTCTTGAAAGAAAAATAAATCAGTTATCTGGTAAAGCAAAAGGTTTTTATGTTTGCTCTATGTAATTTTTCTGGTTACCTATTCCCTCTTATCTATCTTTTCTATATCCTTTTGTATTCCTTAGGACCTGGCAAACGGTCTCAAAGAAGAAAATAAAAGAGTTAGTATAAGGATATCCTCAGAAAATTTAACCTTAAGATAAATTATATACTACTTTTATATTGTATGACTTTGTATTTGAAACTTCTTGAACCTTTATACTTATGTAGTAGGTATATTTTTTTTATTTAGATGGAAACCAGAGATGAAACATCGAATGATGCGTGGCTTCCCCAACACTACTGATGAACAGTGGACTGACATAATTTCATGTACACGTAACGAGGAAATAATTCTTTTTGGCATTTCTAACTTTTCTCTGTATTATTGATAAAAGTTATTCTAAATAAATTATGATTAGCATTACATATGGCTTTTCATTGTATTTTATCTTCATGTTGTAGAAGATTGAGCGCAATTTATACAAACTATATGATAAACTACAGTGCGTTGATTTCATGCTAGTTATTTTCGGACATTTTCAAAAAAAATCTTAAATAGAACGTACTAAATAAAGAATTTTTGCCTCTAGTGTATTTATACTTCCATGTTCGCAGCAATGATTCTACATAAAGGTCAAAATAAAAAACAAAATCTAAGGAAAGGTTCAAGCAAATAAATAAAATCTTACTTTGTATCAAATGTCCAATGTCTAAATATAGAAGAAACATGGCAACTATCATAAAGCTAAACAAGAGACCCAAGAGTCACATCGTTCACATGAAAATGTTGGCTAGAAAATTCAGAAAAATACTCGGTTTGTATCAAACAGTATAAATATGTCCAATAACTGCTTTGAAATTTTTAAGAAGATATCATTTTTTCTATGTATTCTTATGTAAAACTTTTATCGCACATTGTTGCCCCCCCCCCCCCCCCCCCTTCTGGATCAGGATTTAAACAATCGTTAATACACATTACTTGAAAATACTTCCAAACAAATTTGACTAACCGTAGCTTTTATGTTCTCAAGAAAATGATTTTAAAAGATTTTTCTTATGTATTCCTGTGTAAATTTTAAACTTTAATCCCCATTTTGCCCATACATTACATTCATCGGTCAAGATTTGAGCAAATTTGAATCTCCACTACCTGAGGATATTTAAATATAAATATGACTAATATTATGGCTTTGCTGATTTTGTGAAGAAGGTTTTTATAGGATTTTACTACACATTTTTATGTTAAAACTTCAGGGGTCATGATTTGAGAAAAAAGAATCTACAATACCTAAGGATCCGTCCATATGTATTATATCTAACATGGTTTTGCTGTTTTTCAAAAAAAAATCAAATGCTTTCCAAAATATCTTTGTGTAAAATGTTGATTATATTGCCCATTGCGGCCCTGTCCTTTCCTGAAGATAATGATTTGAACATATATGAGCTTAAAGACGTACAACACACTGGGGGAGATAACTCTTGCGATTTCAATTGAACGTTTGACGTGACGTCAAATTTAACGTCAAAAATAAAGCGTCAAAACGACGAGTAAAACGATCCCGATGTATATCAATTATGAAAGAAAATTGGGATATGGGGCTTGGCTGTGATTGTGCGTACCATACTTGTATTTTTTAATTAACCTGATTAAACTCCGTAAAAAGCAAGACATAAAATACCATCCCTTAATGTTTATTTCATTTCATTTCATATACAATGAATTGTATTTTTGATCAAAGCGCAGCATTTTTTTTAATTCTGAAAATTTTATTTTACATTGCCGAAATTCTCATTATGTATAATTGGCTATATAACATTCTGATTAATGGTCTTCATTACAATTTGTGCATTTACGATATAAATATTGTTTTTCTTCTTTAATTAAATAAAACAACAATAAATAAACAAAAAAACTTTTTACAATGTAAAATCGATGTTGTTCTCAGACCCTTACTGATCAAAGAGGAACAACTCTGAAAATGTGGGAGATGTTTATTTTCCTCCCTTTATTCACGGTTTTCCACAGAATCAGATACATTTACAGCAAGACCTGATAAATCCGAAAATTGAATACTATAGACCTCATATACACAATGTAAGTATAGAATTGAAAAAAATTGTTCACTTGTACTGAAATTATCTGCATTTATGAATATCCTATTGCAGCAAATCGCTTGACTTTCTGTCAACAATGTCGGTTCGCATTTCCTCGAATCAAAACAAATCGTAGCCTATAAGATTTTAAAGAATATCAAAGTGCGATTTGATATAAATTGAAATAGATGAAGAGTTTAATATTTGATATTTTGAAGTTAATGTGGACGAATACGGAATTTTCATTTTAACTTTAGAAGCGACGACATTGAAAGAAATACGTACAATATCATGAGGGGTGTACATCTATGCAAATGTCGATGTATCCCCACGGCCACATACTGTCTCGTTTGAAATAATGACATGAAAGAAACTACAATTATTCCATTTATATCACAGGAGAGTTGAACATACACAATTTTTTAATGAATAAAATTAAAGAAATAAAATTAAGAATCAACATATTCAAGTTCAACAAAACTTGAATTCGTATCCAGGTTCCATGTGATATGGAATGCATAACGCATACATATATGGACTAAACACTAAAATCCTTCAGTAATTTTTTCCTGATACATATAAAAAGAGTAGTCAATAGTTAAAAACTAATGCATACCTCCGGGATTCAAATGACGAAATACCAGTATATATTTGCACTGTAAACGACGTTTCGTCAAACGCTAATGGTCTGCGACGCAAAAAAAGGAAGGGGTGGGGGTGATAGGGGTATTCAAAAATTGCCTAAAAATCTACATTTAAATACGCTTTACATATGAGAACTTTTAAATTTGTAAGTTAATATATTTTTGAAGCAAAAGCAATATTCCAATTTAATTTTTTTAATGCGTATTTGTAGATTCATATAACAAAGTGATCGACCCCCTGTCTGAAAGACGCGCGGGAACGTGATTTTTTGAGAAAGGGGGAGGGGGTAATTTTCCGCTATTAAATCAAAACTGGTCGTACAAAAATTATATAAAAATTATGAAGATTATTTTTACTACCAGCTACCTAAAGAAAGTTTTTTGCCAAAATTAAACGACAGGTTTTTTCACAAAAAAAATTTGAATTTGAAAAATACGCAATTTTTAAGGCTTAGATAATTCATAGTTTTTCATATTAAGGTCTTTAAAAATTATTTTGATGATATGTATATCAAAAAGATGACTATGTTTTTGTGTTAAATGGTTAAAGGAATAAGCCAATGAAATTTGACATTTACATCTAACCTGGCTTTTTTGAAAATCAAGGTTTAAGTAGTTCATTGATTAAAAATTTTTTCTCCTTGTAAACAACTAAAGGGGGGTAACTTTTGGAAGTTCCTGTCCAAAAACCACTCGAACGATTTTGTCCAAAATGTGCATACATGCAGTAGATATAGTCATGTACTAAATATACAAAAATAACGAAAATTAAACGACAGGAATTTTTTGGGGTAGGTGTGTTGTACATCCTTAAACTTCATCAGAGGATGCCAAACAATATGAATAATCTTTAGCTTGTCCTTGCTGTTTTGAAAATTGTTAATTAGGTTTCTTTCCTTTATTCCTATATGAAACTTTGATCCAACAATGTGATCCCGCCCTACCCCAGGGTCATGATATGAACAAATTTAAATGAAAACTATGGTAGTAGGGCTTTAACATTATTTACCAAACAAAATATAATTGGAAGTAGAATAAAATTCATTTGGATACTCTAATCAAGATAATAAGTATATCCTTTTATTTTCAGTTACTTACATGTAGGTACTTACTTACTTAAGTACGTTAAAAATAAAGAGGAAAACATTTTGGAAGGAAAACTCGACAGAAATTAGTCAAGGTTTGAATGGAGGGTGTTGAAGATAGGATTGTTGTCATTTCCTTTCTAGATAATGTAACATGGGCTTTGAAATAGCTCGTTACTATTGTTTTATTATACCTCAGCTTGAAAAGCAGTATGGTATATAGTAATCGGTATGTCAGACCGTCTGTTACGCTTTGGGGTACCCATCTCTTATCCACAACTCCTCTCATACCACTAAACGAGATTTCATTAAACTTTCACAGTCTTTATAACATATTGCCATTGTGACCTCCTATTTCACTTTTTATCCGACACATATTTTGGGTTTCCCACAGCAAAAAATAGACACTGCAATTTTATTTCATATGGAAGGCGAGGGTTTCCTTTAGTGAGTTCATTGCTCATAGTACATGTATTTGTAGTTAAATGTTAAGATAAGAACTTTTTTCACAATATTTTCCTGATTGTGTAAAAGTAAGCCGTCGATTGTATACGTCAAGTTTATTGAAATCTGGTCACTGTTTCTTGAAAACTTGTATCTACAAAGCCAAAACAAATATTAGTTAAATTGATAAGGCGTTCATCAAAGTTTTCATAAAAATTATAGCAGTGGTATGTGTAAATCCCTGTTATAATTATTTTTTGTTAATTTGTTACAGGCGAAAAGATGCCAATTTGTATAGTATGTTACATGTACTGTTGAATCAATTCAAATAGTACATGTAAATGCCAACTCTCGTATGCAGGCGAAGTTTTGTTTGTTTGTGGAAGCGTTATTAAATGCACATAAAGAGGATAAATTAAATATATTTTGACAAAATTGTCGTTCGTTTGTAAATTGTATTTTATTTTGTGGATAACAAAATTTAATCCAGAAAAGCTCACATATTTGTTCCTCATGACCATGTGTATAGTAAACAATGAAATAAATACTAATCAGTCATGTTTTGTTACTCCTCTTGAGGCATTCATTACGTGTATATATACCTTAAACATGGAAACATATCATATTTCTCTTTTTGAATTCGTAAGTACAACAAGAGCTAAAACTGTATACTCCTCAACCGCCATATTTCAATTTTTTCGAGCTCAATTTACCTCCTCTTCTTCTTAGGTCAGAAGATACATGTAATCGAATAGCACGAGGCAAAGAAAAAATAATGGTCCTCATCCTTAAAAAATAAGGCTTTAACACTAGTGTAACCGAGCAGAAACAAGACCAGGTCAGGTTTAAATCTTTATTAAACAGCAATAAACGACAATGGCATGTGTCTATAAAAGAAATATACATAAATTATAACCTCAAATAGAATGAAAAATAACAAGTTATGAGAAAAAATATAAAAAATTGCTATACAAATAAAAACTTTAATTTTATGATATATACTGACATGCAAAACTTACACCTTACTTTAGAGGGAAATAGTTATGTAAAGTTAAGAATTATGTATCTTAAAATTATGAATATCTTCAATTTGGTAAACATCGGTGATTTAACGGTTGAACGATTTCCACACCATAACTCGAAGTCAAGTTTGAGTCTGCTTAACAGAAATCAAAAATTGCATGTTTAACAAAACATTTGGCAATATAATGGAGTTTTAAGGTTTTTTTTACTGTTCATCATAAGTAATGCAGCAATATTTCAAAAAAAAAAATAAACTTTCCTTTCGTTTTCCGTAACGATGCTAAAGCTCCCTGAAAATGTCTTATGTATGCATTTCCATTGATCTAGCTGGATAATTTCAATGAAAAGGTGATGGAGAGTTACTGATGCAAAATTTCACTACATTACGCTTCAAAAGGGTCTAACGTATCATATGCATTAAGGACAGTCCTTGTACCGGTAGTCCAAGGGTGGCTATACTGCTCTAAATTAGAGAAAATTCCACCTAATCATCTGAAAAACATGCATTTAAAAATGCCAAAGAAAGCTGAATTCGATATTATTGAACTAATTGTATCGTAGAAATTTAGCTGCAATTGTTGTTTAGGGCAGTCTTGCACGTTTTACTTGAATGGCTGGGAGGGGGTGTCTTAACAGTCATATTTTTCTTAATAAAGTAAACAGATAAGCATTTAACATTTTTATCAAATCTTTGATGTTCTGAAAAGTGAGTTAAGCCTTACTTTATTCGCTTTTGAAAATCATAAGATAAAAAAAATCAAACATTGTTGTTACTGCTTGTTGCGTTTCTTTTGCGTGTCAGTATAGATGCAAAGAGTTAGTTTGGTCTTAATAATTTTAGAGGAATGTTGGACTGTTAAAAAACTTAATGGATCAATCATAACATGTAAAATTTTACACTTCATATACATATTGGTTAATTGAATGCTATAATTTTCATTAAAGAGGTAAAATTTACCCCATAGTAAGACCCCTCCCCTCTCTTGGAAATTATTCTTTGCGTTGAGACTTTGCCTGGAAAGTGTTGCTTTATAGTGAAAGTTATCCCTAAATATATTATATATTACTCTAGCAGTCAAAATTTACCCAAGAGTCTCTTGTTTGTGTGGTTTGACATATTCCACATGCACCACTATCTGAACACTTCCACATTGTATCCTACATTTTAATTATTTTAAATCATGCATTACGTGTACACCTGCAGGTAGATCCTTGAGGATGTTACATACAATGGTGTTTTAGCTTTGGAACAGCTGCAAAATTCAATAGGCAGAAACATCATTGGGCTCTAATGCCGCCACTTAGCAACAGGGCTAAAATCCGGATTTTAGTCATCATATGATAAGTATAATAAGTATAAATTTACACTTTTATATGACTAATAAATTAGTTTTTTTGTTACAACGCAATTTAACACAAGGATGTCATGTATTTTTGGTTTAATTTTCCAGATGTCTCCCGCAGCGTGAAAGAATATAAGGAGAACAGGCATGTTTCTGATATTTGAAGTTTTGCAATATTCAAAGGGTACGTAAGACTTTTAAAAAAAAATTCTTAATTTTTTAAACCTAGGTATAAATTAAATTCTTTACAACGCATCCAAACTATTGATGTAAAGAATTTTAAAAAGCCATAAACTATTAGCTATATTAAGAAAACGGTCATACATGCAAATGTTCTTTTTAACACATGTATAGTAGCACACACAAGTCAAATTTTATATTTAGTATTTACCGCTTGTGTTATATAGCAAATCAAAGCTTATTAAAAATCATTTAAGAAAAATGTAATTTCGAGATTTTCTGGTCAAGCATTGTTACTAAAAATAGATTGCGAAATGTAACGGTATTGCCCTAGTGTGTGACCACTTTTCTGAAGAAAATATCTAGTAGCATTGAAGTCAAAACCTAAGGTAATGTATTCAAAATATAATCTCTCTCTTCTTATTTCCTTTGCCCAGAATCAGAGTTATTAAAGATCAATTGCATCAAACACCTAGATTGACCTGAATCATTAGATAGTGAGAGTCTTTTTCCGTATAATTAATTGGGTCACACGAGACACGCAACGTTACTTTGACGTTATGCTTATAAAAAGTCGTCAACAAAGCCAATCAATAAAAATGATCACAAATTAATTTAAAATAAGATGTGTTTGTGAAACACTATGCGCCCGGCAACAACAAAATAAAAAAAAAACCATTTTTAGCACATATGTCACAGTCAAGGTCACAAGGCAATTGACCTTGGTGTCATTTGAGAGAACATGATTAGTAAAGTATGGATACCAAAAATGAAGTCTCTATATCTTGTGGTTCAAAAGTTATTGCAAAGGTAAACTAAAAACGAAAAAAACTATTTTCAACATACAGGTCACAGTCAAAGTCACTGGGTTTTTCATTAATTAATAGAAATTTAAAGACTGTATTTATCCTTTTGTAAAATTAATCTTTGTGTTAGGCACAATGCTTGCAATTATAAGATTCAGTGGCGGATTAAAGGGGGTCGCATCCGCCCCCTAAAATTGTCAAAGTTAGCGTAAATCATAGTTTTGTCGAGAACATGTAAAAATGTCTAATCGGTAGACCTCAATTTTACCTACAAAATCTCAAGAATCAAGGAGCTTCCGGGGGATTCCCCCAGACCCCCTGCCTACTTTTGACGCCCCCTCTAACTTTAATTTCTGGATCTGCGCATGGGATTTATAGAGAGTTGGAGTGATATCCACTTATTATATAAAGAAAACTAAAAATCATGAAATTTTGATGTAAATTATAAAAAAAAAAGCTGCATTTTAAATTCTTCATACAAATACATTTGATCAATATGATGCGGAGAATTGGTCAGGAACGAGTATTAACTGGGAGCGTGATGTAAATCTTACATTATTTAGATTAGGTATCGGAGAGTTATATTCTGAATAGATTAAATAATCAATAAATGATTGAAACAATTATGTTTGAACTGGACATTTAAAAAAAAAACTTGCGGAATACTAGTCATAAATATGACAGCAGCAAATAATAAATTCTGAAAGGGAAAAAGAGGGGGGATTTAATTTAAAATTAATTGAACGACATTTAGTTAAACATGTAGATCTTTTCTAATGGGTGCTAAAGGTTGTCCAAACTGTTTGTGAATTATCAAACCTTTATCTCCTTTTCTCTCTCTTTTTTCTCTCCCTAATTTTCTCTATCCCTCTCCCTTTCTCATCTCTCTCTCTTTCTCTGTCTCTCTGTGTAAAACATTTGATTTGCCCCGCTTTCGCAAAAGCGAGGAGTATTTAAATCTCATTCGTCTGTCTGTTTGTCAGTCAGATTGTAGATCTGTTCGTATATCACAAAAATGTAATCTTGGTTATATATTTTGAATTAGAACAGAGAAGAGATATAATTTATATATATTAATGTGCTTTAACTCTGACAAGACCTTTCTAAATACACTATAATTTTTTACCCCATGACCTTGATCTTGAAGTTAGACCTACTTTTCAAAAACGTTGGTCATAACTTTTATATGAGAAAAGATACATAATCACAAGCCACGGTTCAGAGTCCACTTAATAGTAGGTCATAAGATCGTACATTTTAGTCGTGGTTTTGACGATGGAGAAGGCTAGGGCTTACACATTTCATATGTATTTTACCATTTCTAAATACACTGTGGATTTTGACCTTGTGACCTTGAACCTTGACGTTTGACATACTTTTCAAAAATGCTATTTTCCCCTTACAACTTCTGATTGAGAAGAGATAATGCTTTCATATTTTACATGTTCATTGCTATGATTTCTGACCCCCTTGATCTGGACCTATATGTTTGACCTATTTTTCAAATAAATCAACTTTAGTTATAACTTTTGAATGACATATTATAGGGCGTTCATATTTGGCACAATATGCCATAAATAATGACATATTACCAACATAGACACAGACAGCCGGTAAAACAAATTAAAGATTTTGTATATACACGTACATGTATAGTACATCGGTACATGCAGCACCAAGTTTACTTCAAAGAATTTTTGAGCATGCAATTTTTTCACCACCATGTATGTTCACTAAATTAGAAGTCAATGACTGGACCGAACTTTTGTCTAAGACATTTGATATATACTTTATTTTCATTACGTAAATGAAATTTTTCATAAGTGAATTCTTCAATCTTATTTTAATAACCAAAAAGTACAATATGAAAAGTGTCAAAATTGAAAATTTTAAAATGTCAGAAATGAAAACTAAAACATGTAGGCCATGAAAAGTTGAAAATACCGAAAAATTTCCAATCGGAATCCTCGGCTGACTCCACTACGCTCCATTCAAACCTCCGAGGTGCGATGTATGAGCCGCCCGTGATGCTCTAAGTGAAAATTTCCGGAAATGAAATGCAGCTGGGGGACCACAATTGTATTTGCTCGTTTAAATGTTTATTCAAGACCTCTTTGATGCATCAGTAATATTATTTTGCCTATTTGATTTTACTATCTATCCATCTACCCATTCATATGTTCATACTCTACATAGGCGTCGGAACCGGGGGTGGGGGGTGGGTTATCGGGGTCTTAGCCCCCCCCCCCCCTTTTTTTCGCAAAGATAGATATTTTATAGGCATTGAAATTGTGATTTACCTTTTTTATTGGTTTAGCCCCCCCCCCCCCCCCCCCAACCCACTATCAATTAGCCACCCCACTTTCAATTTGCTTCCGACGTTTATGCCCTAGCACGCATGTAATTTATTGTTAGTGTTTTAATCAAGAATACTTAGAATTTTCAGAAATAGTATTAACCAGTCAAATATAATCTATGTAACAATATTTACACAACATAATTAAATGCATATGATCTACATCCATGGAAAATGATTCTAGAATATTTGTAGGCCTTATTTCCCTCGCTGTCAAACGAAAAATTCTCGGACCAGGCATGTCTCTTGAATAAAAAATGAGCTCCTGGCAAATACTAATATTTTTACCGTTGTGTTGTATATAAAAATCAAAAAATATATATATTAAGTTTCAATACAGTGCCAATGTATGGTTTTAAACTGTATATCAATGGAAAAAAATCATATGAGACAAGCTGAATGAACGTTATTGTAAAAAGATATCCCATGTACGGGTCTTACAAAATTTTTTGTAACATGAATTTTGTAAACACCTTCTTCTAGAATTTACTTTATCATAAAATAAGCTTATTTATTCATGAACTCAATTGAATTGATTTACTTTTCTTTTAATTAAAAAATCAAAAGGCTATTGTATTTTTACTTTACACTAGATACTTATTTTCTTACATTTTTATTCTAATTTGTATCTTACTCTTAATTATAATTTTTTATTGCTTCAAAATTATAACGTCAATTTTACTTTTTAGATGTTTTTTAGTCGTTTCATGTTTTGTGATATTGTTGACATGTTCAATTAGTATGTTTCTTAGAAAAAAAAATTATTATAATTTAAAATTACCCCTTCGGGTACCCCATAAAAAAGATATCGAGAGTTATTCCCCTCTTAATATCTCTATAGTTACAGTAAACAAACTCCATTACTAAACAGTTTTCAGGAATCGTGGAAGGAGTGAAAATGACGTCAAATATCATTCACTCTGGCTATGTGTGATGTTGTTATTTGAAAGATCGCTTTTTAGCACCGATGTAAGGAAAATAAATCTACAAAGTTTCTTAAAGAGGAGTAGATTCTCTTTCGATCTATAATTGTAACACATATGCAACCGGTTCGTCAAACGAATGAAAAAACTCTCCGAAAAAATGCTTACATTTGACGATCTATAATCATAGCAATATACGAATCTGGCTAGTCGTGTTTGGTATCATTATATTCAGAATGATCAGCTGTATCTACCACTGTACCAAGAAATCTGAATATATCCTCTGTTGTCCAATAAACAGCGGAATAAAAGAATGCGGTTTTTACGACGCGCTAAATTCATGACGTTTTATTTCAGAACATGCTTGAACATTTGAAAGGAATTAAAACAAAATACAGCGATAAAGAATTATAAAATTATAATTTTTAGACTGTTTAACAATTTATCTTTACAGTTCAGTTAGGTTTTTTGAAGTTAGAGGCACGAAAATGTGTTAAATACGCTTTTTAAAACTGGTAGTTTTGTATACTGTCACATAGCGTAATAAATAACGTAAAATGACTTGTGCATGCTATACTATACATAGTAGTGTTTTTTTGTTTTTTTTCTTTTTTTTTTTTTTGTTGTTGAAGAATACCATTATTGCTGTCACATACATGTAACGATATATGCTTAGACTTTCTGACTAAGAAAAATATAATCTGTATAAATGTGTATATAATATTGTGAGAAAATGGTACTCTTGCCTATATTTAACAGTTTTGACAATTTTACCTTTGTGCCACTTGCTTAGTAGATAATATTTTATATGGCACAAAAATTATAAACCAAACACAAATACATGTACGTAGCTAGAAATTGTTATACATGTAGAAAGGTTGTAAATAATATTAGGAATGACTGTACATGTTGTAAGTAATATTCACAATAACTCTGCATGTTTCATCTATATATGTTTTCCAAAAGAGTAATACATCAATCAAAATCATTTATTTTTTAAATCTCAACACAACCTATTCTTCTTATTTTTTACAATGTATGACCAAAACTCCATTCAAACATTTCATAATAACAATATTCTGCTTTGTGATTGGTAGATGAGGCTTGTTCTGTTTATGGCTCTGCTATTTCTTCTCCACTGCTTGTTCCAAGAAAGGAGAAGGCAAAACTGTAAAGAAATTGAAAGGTTGTACCTGTCGTGGCTGGTGGAGACGGTGTTCATGTGGTAGATCTTTGGTGAGTAACTATCCCAGCATTTAGAATAAAAAGTGGAAGTTGATATTTTAGAAAATGAGCTCGAAGAATATAAGACAATATCGCAAAAATATAGGTACATATCAGTCCTTTATTTATATCGGATATCATTGAAAACAGTTCAAGGTATAAATTTGTAGTAGTACACTGTAGTGCTGATTTTAAAAAATATCCAAAAATTATCAGCAACAATCTGAATTTGAATATCATAACTTTTTTTAAATTATCGATAATTAACATGATTTACATAATTATTTTATTTTTCATATTTCAGAAGGTGGATGAGCGCGAAGCTTCAGAAATCGTGCAGGATTTTAAGCGGGTGCGGAAGAGATAAATCTAGATTGAATTTAAAGTGGAATTGAAAGTAGAATTTTAATCATTTATCTTTTTTTTTTTTTTTTGCATTTTTCAAAATTCTTTTTTTTTTCTCTTCTTATAGATGGAAGAATTGGCTGAAGATGCCACAGAAGATTAAGACACAATCAATCTCAGAGAGAAAAAAAGTTGTGAGACTACATTTGTTGAATAAAGTTCGAATTGTTTATTTTTTAACCTTTAAACCTTAAAACAGAAAAAAAATCAGGCAGCAGACCCATTTTAGCGCATATATATGATATTATTAGAGAAAAGAAGAAAAAAGAAAGGAGAAAAGGTAAGCAGCCAAAGCATGCCATATATGGAGATAAATACAGTATACAAGTTTACAAGTCCATCCAAACCTTGCAAATCAGTAGCAGAGGAAGCCTATAAAATATCAAAGGTGGGATCAGGTGAAATGAGCTGTTATTCATTCCCCAAATATTTTTTTCACTATTTATATTTGATTAAAAAAGAATAAACACACAGTATTACTTAACATCATTTCTTTCATAATTTTAATTTGTGCTCTGTGGAAAATCAATTAAAAGCGAAAACAATTTTTTTCACTTACACTCCAATATGCCAACAAAGGAATTGACGCGTTTAAACACAAAAGGCCCGAGACTTGTATTCCACTATATATCGAAAGAAAGACTACACTTAAAGTTGTATTTCATACAAATATACATCGACTATTGCTTCCAAACCTTTTAACTCCCCTTCAATTATATAGTCCTGCTGAATACGTTAAGGACATATGATACAAACAAATTTTTTCTTTGAAAAAGATTTAATATCATGTCAAAAGTTTAGAAAAGTGGATCATTCTTAGAATATTTTCTCCTAAGAAGTGGAAAATTAAATAGACTAGGAAAATATTAGTAATATTTCAATAAAAAACAAATATTGACAAATCACATTCAGTAAAAGTTTACATGTGAAAACAAATTTCAAAATATGTTACCTTGGTGCTAAAAGTGTAATAGAAGCCTTAGAAAAAAATACCAAGCCGGGTAAATTTTAAGAGGAGGAACAAAATCACAAAAAATTAGCAATATTACATAGGCTGATTTTTACAATTTAGCTTTTTCTTATAAAATTCACCTGGCTTGGTATATTTTTCTTCAGTTTATATTACACTTTTAGCACCAAGATAACATATTCTGAAATTTGTTTTCACCTGTAAACCTTTACTGAATGTGTTTTGTCTATATTTGTTTTCTCATTGAAATATTACTAATATTTTCCAAGTGTTTTTCATAATCCTGTTCTTAGGAGAACACAATCTAAGAACCATCCATTTTTCTAAACTTGTGACATGATATTTAATCTTTTTCAAAGGAAAAATTTGTTTGTATCCTCTGTCCTTAATACTGTTTCAATACTGTTGATGTTGAAACGAATTCAATTCGTGATATATAATTTTGTTTTCGAGTTTGTCATATCGAATTCAAAAAAATTATTACAACAAATTTAATTCAAATTTAGATGTTAATTATAGACATAAACAAAGTGCTAATGTAAACAGTCATTTCGCGACAGAATTCACACGGTGAAATAAATTAAGTGAAAGACGCACAGCATCTTTGCTTCTATGATTTTATACAAAAACAGCATCAAATATTGTGAAAAATTGACATTTATAGAAATTATTGGCAAAATAATTGATTACTTTGATGGTAAAAACATTTGATTGATATCTATCAAACAAAGGGTACTAAAACAAATATTAGTGTGTTTCAAAAATATAAATTATTGAATCGTGATTTTTTAACTAAGATGTATTTTACAATTATTACGCCACTATTTGAAAATGCAACAGAAATATTGTTTAATGTTTCCGCAGTTGACTGGAGAAATGACAGAAGCTGCGCGTATTGTCATGGCCTTCCTATTTATGCTTTTTGTAAGTCTCTATATTTGGAAACAGGGTGGTAAACATTTGCTTATAGACGGGAAAAGAGAAAATTATGTTTAATGTATAAAAGAAAACATTGTATTATGCCGGAGTATTTAATTAGTCTATTACCTCCTGATTTCTCATAAACTGCCTATTTTTATTTATGTAATTTCAATATCTTTTTTTCTATTTCCCGATGTAAAACAAACTTATCAAAAATTCATTCTCCACATCTACAATATCGGTATTGAATGTTTTGCCTCGATCTGTAAATGCTTTTAAAAAAGACTCTTCAAAGGTGAATCTCTCCTAAAATATTTTTCGTATGGTGAAAAAAAAAATAAACTCAATCTTAACAAGAATGAAACACAATGTAAGTATCCTTATTGCAGATTTATTTAAGGTTACACTTTCAGATCACTCTGTGTTCTTGTAGACATATTAATGAAAAAACTGAACACTTCTTCTTGTACTGTAAGAATTATGCTGAAATTAAAATAGAATTATTCCATACTATACGAAATAACAACGGAGCAAGAGGCCTTGACATACTAGGAATTTTATTTAGGGACGTCAATTCGGGTCAACAAAATAATATCAATATTGTTAAAGCTGTATATAAATTTATGTAAACAAAAAATCAGAAGGGTTTTATTAATAATCAGATTAACAAATATGTATCTTTTACAACCCCTCCTTCTTTCTTCTCTCCTTGCACTCCCATTCTTTCTTTACGTATTTCTCAGCACCATCTTCTTTTTTTATCATATTTATTTTATTGTATATTTGCTGCTTGTACATCACGTGAATATTTGTTTATTTTGTTATTTTGTTTGTTTTGGAGAGGACAATATAAGTTGGGTTAACTTATGTCCATTCTACGGAAGCCCATTTAGGACCTATCAAAAAATATTTTTGAATTCGTTATAACGATTTTTAGAATTCGTTATAACGAATTTAATTTGTTATAACAGATTCATTGAATTCATTATAACGAATTTAATTTGTTATAACAGATTCATTGAATTCGTTATAACGAATTTAATTTGTTATAACAGATTCATTGAATTCGTTATAACAATTTAATTTGATAAAACAGATTCATTAAATTTATTATAACGAATTTAATTTGTTATAACAGATTCACTAATTTGTTATAACAAATTAAGTCTGTTATTACAGATTTTTTTTTGATTCGTTATAACCAATTAAAAAATTCATTAAAACAAATTCTTGAATTGGTTATAAATAATTCAACAAATCTGTTATAACAGATTTAATTCGTTATAACGAATTAGTGAACTTGTTAGTTTACTTTGGTACAGGGGAGATCATTAAGTGGTGCGTTGTGTTAGCCAAATAACAGAACAATAGGCCATATTTAGAGTAAATTAAGAGTTAAACATTAGACAGTTAGAAACTAAAAAAGGTGCCTAGAGTTTCATTTGATTTGTAAAGAACAAGGTTCACTTTTGCCTTTTCTGTCCCGGTGAATTTTTGAAAAAAAAAAACTGAAACAGCTTACTAGTAGTTTTAATTAACAATGCACTGAATATCACTGAAATCTTTGGTGATTGTGTATTTATAAATATGACGCAATTTTCTGGCTAATCAATGAATTATGACGTCACGAAATGAGTCAATTTCATCATATTCTGAAAGAGTATAAAAACGGTCAATTTATAAAGCTATTTTTCGATATTTAATATAGAGCTCAACCTGTGA
This sequence comes from Saccostrea cuccullata, assembly GCF_032062105.1. Classification (NCBI taxonomy): domain Eukaryota; kingdom Metazoa; phylum Mollusca; class Bivalvia; order Ostreida; family Ostreidae; genus Saccostrea; species Saccostrea cuccullata. Next base: position 72,446 of record NW_026941522.1, read on the forward strand.
TCTAAAATATGCAACAGGTAAATGATAGAACTGTGTCTGAGGATTAAAAGACGTGTTTTATTATTTAGATCATAGAGTGCGCTGTTATTTTTTTCACTCAAAGTACTCAAATGTTTACCGTAAAATTTAAGAACATTGCAATTCGATAAAGCCAGTTCTGTAAAACCTGGACTTTTTGGAGAAAGAAATAATAGAAAATGAAAGCTCTAAGTTTATATTTTATTTTAATGCTTCAAAAGGAACACCAAGTGTTAATCAATTAATTGATATATCTGCAGGGCCATTTTTTGTATAAAGTGAACCGAGCTCTTTTAACATTCCTCGTATTGACGACGACAATATTTAATGTGGCGCTAATATTTTAAGTATAGCACTGAATTTTTCATTTTCTAAAGGATTCAACGTAGGCGGGGATGATACGAGTAACTCACAGCAGTTTTACTAACCGATACTCGTACCATTCGAGGGTTAACCTGGTACTCAGTGATAACACTAACCGACATTTATTTTTTAGAAGATTGCTCTACATGTAGTCTAGTATTAGGACATCCACAATGAGGCATGTTGCTTGAAATAGTGTTATCTCTAAAGCTAGTTACCGACATTTACTACTTGAACAGGCAAAAGATATTTAGGATATATTTTCTTATTTTTTGAATTCATTTAGTAAAAAAAAAAATTCTTATCTTTTTTTTTTTGATTGAGAGATCTTCATACAGGTCTGACGTACAAAATTGTCCAAAACAAAATGCATAGTCTTCTTATTTAATAACAATATCCATGAGATACATAGATGCAGGAGTTAATATTTATCACTGACATGTAAAAATTACGTTTCAGTACCAATAAACCCGTATTGAATAATTTGTACATTTCGAGATCCTTAAAGACTGGATTTCTTATAATCTATTTTACTGTTTCCAAAAGTATTTCAAAGAGAATTGAAAACTCTAATTCCAAAAAATAAATCCATTTTGCAGTCATTTAAATGCATGAAAAATTACAGATTCAAAACGGTACAAATTTTCAGATAATTATTTAAACTGAACTTTTCTTTTTCTAATTGATTTCAAATAGAGAAATGAAATATCTGGGAAGAAAAATAAGCAAATATCGAAATTATTTTTTTCATTTTAATGATGTTAGATGAATTTCACTAAAACAAACTAGGCAATAGTATACATGTGCAGCTGCATCCGTGAGTATGTTACATACAATGTTTTTATTTTGGCATATCCTCCAGCAGATTGTTAACAGGATGTCCTTGTGCTACAAAAAAATTACTGTATGCGGATACTTTCCTTGAGATAACTGATACTACTTTTATATTGTTGCGCTAGAATTGTCTTAGAATTTGCAGGTATAATACATGCTGCAAAGGCATGGATGAAAGCAGCAAACATTAATGATATAACTGCAAAATTACCTTACCCATTAATTTTGTCTAGCACTAATATTCTTTCAAAGTGTAAGAAAGCAAAACAATTTTATGAAATAATTAATGTAAATGAAATTGAATCCACTTGGAAAAGAAAATAGAATGATATTTTTGATTTAGGGGAAAATAAATGGAAGATGATTTTTTTAACTTCCATTTAAAATTACAAAAAAATAGTAAACTTAAATGGTTTCAATACAGAATCTTGAATAAAATACTAGGTACAAACTTATATCTATTGAAAAGTAGGAAAAGAGATGATAACTTATGTCCTTTCTGTAATATGGAAGAAGAAACAATAAAACATGTTTTATGGGGGTGTGATAATGTACAGACCCAAATAGTCTTGAAATATATTGTGAGCAAAGGACAGGGTTACAACTTTCATTCACAAAGCAAAGTTTTATTTTGGGAAAACAATTACAATACAGAGATATTCATAACTTACTTGCCTTATGGATAAAATATTATATATATATATATATATACACAATGAGATGTTTAGAAAAAAAATAGACGCCAGTCTTGCGACTTCACATATTAAACTTTTATGTGGAAATCAACAATATTTAGCATATAAAAAATGGTGACGGAGAGATTTTTGACACAAACTGGAATCAGTGGAATCAATTGTTTTTATAAAATAGTATAAAATGAAACAGTCTTATTTATGTGAAGGATTAAACATGCCAACTCTCTCTCTCTGTCAAAAAAAAAAAAAAAACAATCTGTAAAAATAGTAAACTTTGTATGATGAATAATGAAACAGATTATGTAACATAAATAAAGAATTAAAAAAGAAGACTCGATAAGCCATCTATTTGATACTTTGTTAAAATCAGAAATATGAAGTACGAGGGCTGTCCAAAATGTTCGTGGACAATGACGTTTTTGTGAAAATAAATGGTTCTATATAACTCTGTTGTATATCAAAATATTTCTTATGAAAAAACAAGTAATAACTTTATTAATTTTTTATTGATGGAATGTAGTATTTTTTGTTTAATGAAAATCGGGGTCTTTAAAGATCGCAGAGAGTGCGCACGTACCAAGATTTAATTGCCATAAACTCTGATACAAAGTGTTTGGATTAAAATGATTATTTTCCATTTAAAACAAGTCAAAAATTGATAAAAATGTTATGTTACACAAATAAAGAGGCTATAATCATTTTGTGATATCTTAAGTATAGATTACTATATATAGACAGTACAAATACTAAACAAAAACCCTAACAAATATGTGTCAAAACTTGATAAAAAAGCGACGTCGGCCGTCCGCACGGTTCAGCGTCCGAACAAATGATGTTTTAATACGGTTGAAACGGCGTTAGAGACAAAATATTTGTTAAAACAACTCAAAATTATTGAAACATATTAAGTGTATCGATTTGAGATTGGTATACGATTTTTCAACGGTGTGTACAAATTCGAAGACACTACAATAATTTAAAAACACTTGTAATTCACTGAAATTGGAGAATTCTATTCGTGGCGTTTTATAAATCTAGCACAGCGTCGGATTGGGCTGGGCAGTTTGTGTATACAAATTGTTTATTTAGATGACGCTTGTATTTTTATGAATTGTTGAATCAAAAATTATATAAATTATAATCGATACTTAAAGATTATTGAAAGCACTTGAAAGTGCGTTGCGCCTAAAAAAAAAAGAAATGTGGTGTGTGTCCATGAACATGTGTTAAGCAAAATCCAAATGTTTGACGTTATAATGCTTAACGTCAGACTGGTCCATGCGCACAATCTGCGATCATTTAAAGACCCCGATTTTTACAAAAATATTAAGTTTCATAATTAAAGATTAAATCATTCTGAATTGATTTTTCATAAGAAATATTTTGATATACAATAGATGCATATTGAACCATTTATTTTAACAACAAAATCATTGTCCACGAACTTTTTGGACAACCCTCGTATGTGACTTTATAAATATACGATCAGTTATAATGAAAGATATAATAATACTGATCGTTTTACTAGCTTTAAAATTTTAGAATAAACATGTATATCTTTTTAAAGCAGAATAAAAAAAACTGCTATAAATCAATTTAGCTAGTCTAATACCCTGCTAAATTAAAAAAAAATACACAAAACGTCTCTCATTTCTTCTTTGGTAAAGCAATAACATTTATCTTGAATTTATTAACTTAAGAGTGTAAACAATACAGTAAAATCATCATCAATAAGAAACATTTTATTTAGAAGATTAAAGCAACAATTACAAGAAATATATCATATCAAAAAATCAGAAAACACATTGGTACGATTAAAATATTAAGAGGTTGTTGATTTGAGCAATACCATTATGCTTGATTTCTTACCATCACTAGGATAATGCATGCGTATCAAACAATGATAGCATTTTTTAAAATTTAACTACCATTCAATTTATGTATGCTCATATTGTCTTTTCTTCTGTTTGGAGGGTATTGAAACGGGCCCCTGTAAATTCCAGAGATGAGATCAGGGGACTAGAACTAATAAACATCCCTTGTATCCCGAAGTAAGTTTTGTATATTGATCAAGTAGACGGAATTTCCCTTGGTCAAATTTAGAATGCTGTGAAATCACTTATTTTCTTTGGGGGTTTACTTTTCATTGTTTTGAGGTATTATTATTGAGGTATTGAGAGGCCCACGAAATTATGACTACCACGAAATGGAAAATTTCATATGCATTGCTTACTTAACATTCTCCAACCACGAAATCAAATCCCCATAAACCATTTTTTTTTCTTAAACCTCGAAAATTTGAACCCACGAAAATATGTGATTTTACAGAAAAAAAGGCCTAAAATAGTTGTGAAACAAGCCAGAAAAAGTGAAATGATGATAACATTTGCTTACAAGGTCCTTATAAAGACATTGATATTATGCAAATATTGACCATTTAACGAAGCCGATAAAAAATCAAATGTGTACCAACCCGATTTCTTAGAGGGCTATCTTAAAAGTTGTAATTTTTTTCGAAATGTGCCAAATTTTCACATTTTCCATTTCTTTTAGTAATTATGCATTTCATTCAAATGCATGAAAGTTTTTGTGAAAAGTAATCAATATTTGAATTTTAAAAAAAAGTTGAATTTTACTATTGGATCTTATGGAATTTGTTGGGAAAGCGCCAAATTTTCATATTTTTCCATATGTTTTGGTATTTATGTCCAAGGGATTTCCTTTGCATTCAAATGCATAAAAGTTATTGAAAAAAAGGTACCAAATTGTGACATTTCAAAACAGTTGACAATCTGGTTTAGTCTAGGCATTATTACAAAGTTTTTCCCCTGGCGCCCCATGCCTCTAAATTTGCCGTATTGCGACATATATTTTGTATGTATCGGCGCAGATGTTTTTTTTTTTTTTTCGTACAAAGAAAAACCAAGTTTCGTTGGTATGTTTCTTTTGATGCTCTGTCAGCCGTTTTTAATAAAATGTCCACGGACGTCTCATATACTCAAGCGAGTTATGTGTCATTCTTCTGTGCCATGCATTGCTTACGACAGAACGGAGTACATGAAGTCATCAACGCAATTTCAGTGTTTTCCTAATTATTGACATATAGCACATTTAAAGACCCAAAAACGTTACAGATAATGAAATATAAATGTTAATTCTGTATCAAAATAACAATACTTAGGGTAAGTGCCATGTTGCACCAACCGCAGCATAATATTAAAAAAGCTATTCAAAGTCATGCGCACACAAATTAGACTTGGCCTAGATAAGCGGTTGCAAAATCAAACAGACATTACTGCGGTATGATTGTACTTTATTGTTGCCCCTGAACAAGTTTGACTAAAATCCGGCTCTGATGAGTCATCCTATATTCCCTACATGTATAAACTTACACTTTTTTACATGTATGACTAACACTTAAAATCTAATGTTCCAAAATTATTTTTCGAAAAGGATGCCACATATTTTGCTGTTTCATTTACCAGGTGACACCCGGAGCCCAAAATGATATAAAAAAAGAAAAAGCATGTTAAATGTTTTCATAGTTGAATTTTTGCGAAAATCAAAAGGTACGTAAAACGTTCTATACCTCTTTCTTGATTATCATATTGTTTGTCAAAATTTCAATTTGGAATCTTTATTATGCGTCAGTATTGTAGTTTTTGTATATCTATGTAGATGAGAAGCGTTCTTTTCGTGGTTTTCTTGTTGTCCCTTTTTTGCCTATTCCAAATGGGTGAAACCAAGAGGTGTTGGTATTACTGTCACTTTAGGCATTGTCACCGTTATTGTTACCGTGGTCTAACTTCTAAAAGGGTAAGATGGTGTTCATCTTTTCAAATATTTTTTTTTTCATCACCGTTAGAACTAAATCAAAATCTTTAAGAAAATTTACTGGGCCCTATTCAAATACTGTACGTGTCCATTATTTGGCGTATTCGAAATTTAGCACAATTAAGGGGGCCGACTATAGTTTCCATTGCGCAATATTTTGCGCATCATAGTAACATGAAGCGTATTTACTGTTTTAATGCAACTTTTTTGCTTAATTATTGAAATTAAATAAAATTAAGAAATAATGGGTATAAAAATGTAATTACAATTTGATATAATTGATTTTTTAACCGATTTTGCAATTGATAGGTAAGTTGACGTCGTTGCTGTGTGTTTTTGACGTTATGATAATCTGTAGCTCTTTAAGAAAGGGGTAATAAAAATATTATTAAAGAAAAAGTAATAAACATACGCTCTTTAAATTTAAAACAAAGAAATTTGAGAATATTTCCAATATTTTTATTATGTTTTCATGTGAATCTGTTGTGTACGTCATATTTTGTAATACTCTATAAGAATAGTAAAATTTGCTAATTTTTTGCATTTTGAGATGTCCCCTCTGGTAACAAGACGGTAGAATTTTGTGCTTCTTACATATATTGTATAATATTGAATTACTCATCAAGAATTATAGTTTGAACAAAATGTCTATTGTAGTATTTGTATAATTTGCTTTAAAGTGCTAAAAATTGGCATTTTCCTATATAATCCTATAGTAAATGTACCACTAAAAATACCTGGAAGGATTTCCCCCAAACTTTGCACGTACACTGAAATTAATGTAAGTTATATATGGTATAAAAATGAAGAGTTTCGCTATTGTAGTTTTCACACAATAAAACTATAGTCGGCCCCCTTAATGGGTATGAAGTTGTTGGCGTAATCATGAATTAGCACTACGCATGTCCGTGCTTTATATTCTATTTATAAATGAATTATTAGCGGTATTTTATGAATAAGCACATCCTCGTCTGCGCCAGAGCCGCTAAAATATGAAGCCACTATTTGAAGTACACACCAGGGATGGGGTAATTGAGAAAAAGTAATTGTAATTGACTGTAATTAATTACATTTTTGAAGTAATTGGAAGTAATTTGTAATTGAACATTTTTTTTCCAATTACTTGTAATTTAATTAATTACACCAAAAAAATACAATGTAACTTCAATTACTTTTTAAATTACATTCAATTACATAGTACTTCTTACAACATCAAGTATTCATGATATCTTGTCACTACTACCTCCCCATTTTACTGTCATTTATTTTATTGCAAAACATATCCTCAATCCTTCAATTATACAAGAGACAGATTATTTTATAACAATAATCTAATATCTTTCTAATAATTATATAAAATTTGAATTTTTTGTTTTATGTTTATCTGAATTTTGCACCACCATTCTTAGATCTATTCAGCTATGAGACACAAATTTATTATATTTGTTATATTTCAACCTCTGTTTTTGATCGAATAAGAATTATAAGAATGTATGTGTCCAAGAAAAAAGAAAAGGAATGTATGAGTCATTTACTAAGTTCTCTCTTGTTGGTAAAAGATAATTGCCCTCCAGATCAGAGCTGTAAATTGCAATCAAAACAAATCAAGTCCTATAAAGAGGTATTCATTCCATGATTTAGAAGACATTTAGCCAATGCATGGATATAATTATTTTAATTAAAAATGCTCCGATAGTTTGTGAAAAGACAACCTTTCAATTTGATAATTATTTTAACATCTAGACAAAATTTTATGCATGAAAATTGTATCTGAAAAAGTTATGTTCTGTACAAGTATTATTTAGGAAGTAAAAATATTCAACATATATATAGCCAATTTAGGATGTTCAGGTTACCTTCAGAAGAAATATCTAATTTGATGGGTTACAATTGCGACTTATTTTACTCTATTAAAATACCATCTTTTAATCAAATATCATATCCCATGTAAATTATGTACATGAAGATTTTGTGTGGAGGAAACTACATCAAACTGATCTTGATTAGTTCTTTAATGTTTTGTAAATAACAGTTATAATTTAAACCACATAGATACACAATGCCTATAGGATATTATTTATTGAATTGTTTGTGCAGAGGCTGTGCTTTATAAACAAATTAATGATCGCCGTTCTGTATAGTTTATTGACAAAAAATATAAAAATTTTCAAAAAAAAAAAAAAAATAAAAAATGTAATTTGTAATTTAATTAATTACTTTTGTAAAGTGATTGTAATTTAATTCATTACATGTCTTAGAAAGCCTGTAATTTATTTGTAATTTAATTGAAGAAAAAGTCAAAGTAATTGTAATTTAATGAATTACTTGTTAAAGTAATTGACCCCATCCCTGGTACACACATTGTATTACATGATTTCATGTGAAAATTTTATGAAATGAATTTTCATATGTTTACATGTAATTAATAAATTATTATTTCACTTTAATACCAAAAAATACGCAAACCCACGGAAGCCCTTTTTGAACATTTTTTTTTCGATTCCAAATGACGAATATAGTCAAAATTGTAATAACACACTTAATGACAGATTTATTACTTCTTTGTGAAAAGATTTAAAATTTGTTATAACAATTTTAGTACCATTTTTAAAACGAAGTCTTATACAGGAAATTGATTTATAGAAATGAAATTCCTTTGAAACGAATGCAAGATATTTTTATACCGAATTGAAACAATATTATTTATAGATCTTAATTGTCAGAACTGGGAAAACAGTTTTATTTAATTGGTTTAAATATTTTTTTCTCTTAGTACGTAAACCCAATTATGACCTATAAATTTTAAGTTTCTTAAATTTTGTTTCAATGATCTTAATCTGTCATCATAAATTTGTTAAATTCCTTATAACGAATTCAAAATGGGGTATATCATATTGGATTGTTAGAATTGATGAAACTAATTTAATTCGAATTCCTTATAACAAATTTTTGAATATTTGACAAATTGTTGAATTTGTTTTAACAAGTTGTTGAATTTGTTTAAACAAATTGTTGAATTTCTTTAAACAAATTGTTTAATTTTGTTTAAACAATTTGTTGAATTTCTTTAAACAAATTGTTGAAATTCTTTAAACAAATTTAAATATCAAAACAAAGAAGAATGTATGTTTTTTGCTTTATTGCGCCCTAAAATGTAATGTCATCAAAGGTTTGAAACTGGTTTGAATATTAGTTAATATGGTATAAAGGATTACCATTCTGCAAATATGACGTCTTTAATGTTATGCATTTCTATATTTTTAACGGAAAAAGCCCAAAATTAGCCAACCTCAAGGGTAATTTTCCTTTAGAAAATAGTGTCCACAGCCGCCGCTCACTTTATTTTTTTATATATTGTGCAAACGTCAATAAAAAATGACATATTTCAAAATCTTTGTATCTGAAAGAAACTTCCCTTGAAAATTGATGCCTTCTGCAACTTTTTAAGAAAATACGGGAAAGCACATGTTTATGACGTCACAATAAGCATTTAAAACACATGTGAGAAAAAATGATTTGTACCTTTTTTCTGCATGGAATACCAATAATTCAGAAAGCACTTGTTTTCATCTTTTAAACGTTTCATTTTTTAGAAAATCACAGGGCAAGATTTGTATAGAAAACATACCTTGTTCTTTTAGAACCCGTTCTAAGGACTTTATTTAATTAAAAAAATAAATTCAATATAACGAATTCAACACATTTGTTACATCGGAATAAATTCGTTTTAACAAAATCATGAACAACTATTATAACCAGACACATTTTTAGAACACATTTTTGGATTCGTTTCATAAAATTTAAATTACTGTACAAACGTCTTTAATCTCTGTACACTATACATAGATTTAATAAGTTGAACTTCTTCTCTTGTGTGACAGCAGATATGCTGTGATTATTGCTTTAAAATTTTTTTGAACCAGCTAGTATTCCTCAGTTTGAATTGGAACAATGGAAGAACATCGGATTCCTCTTTTTTCTCCTTTTTTGTTATCTTTTCTCCTTTAACTCATTTACATTTCTATATTTAAGGAGTTGCACAACAATGTAAGAGAAGAGAAAACAAAAGTAAGCTATTTTAATGACATCTTAAAAATATAATTTTATGATATCTTAAATAATGTTTGGTATTTGATGAATTTTGATTCACATTCATTCTTCGTATAAATGATTTTTGTTTAGAAGGAAACAAGAGACGAACCAGCGAATAATGGTTGGGATCCGTGGAGAGACTGAAAGATCAATGGACTGACAAAACATAATATGTTACTTATTTCTGTATCTTTGCTTTGATAATTTTTCTTATTAAACTATTCTCCAGCATCCAATAATGTGCCTTTTAATTCTGTTTTCACGCGGAAGAAAATATAGCCATCTTCGGTAAAACATAAATGAACTTTAACATATGCACTGAATATTTTCTGTTGTTAAAATGCTTTATATTAATCTGTCAAGAAAAGAAAGATATACTTACTTTTTTCTCAAAATATTTCCTTTATCATCTAATTTTTTTTGATGATTAGAAACATCATTAGCGCCCTATACTTCAATACATTTAATTTATTATACATTGTTTAAGAAACCCCGACAGCAGGGAGTATTTCAATAGATAGAATCATGATGACAAATGTCCCTGTCATATTATATAAAAATGATTATAACTGGCACTAAAGAAATCATGGTGTATGAGTCACAGTTTGGCGTTATACAGTCATGTAAACTGCAGTTCTGTACATTTTAACGAGATAAATTAATAATTTATTGTATTAAAAAGAATTGAGTATATTAAAACAGCAACTAGAATGAGCATGTTTCACGACGCCTTTCTTCGTGATTTTTTTTATTATGTAATCAATGTTATCATACGTACGTCTTACCTAATTTGGAACCATACAATTATCCACAAATATTTACATCACAAATGTTTTTTGCATATAAAGTGAACGGAAATCTATTGCATTCAAAACACCATTACACAGATAGGGTACCAAGAGGTTAAAAAAGGCGTTTTAGTTTGTCGTCACAATCGTTGAACACCGAGGAATAGCAACGTCATAAGCAAAAATCAAATATCACGCTCAAAATGACAAAACTCTGTTACGTTGGATGATCCATCAACTGTAGCTTACAAAAAGGATAATACAAAGGTTTTTACGTAGAAATCACATTTACAGTTAAGCTAGAAAGTAAAAAAAAATGAATATAAGTAATGAATCATTATTTTTTGAAAGTTAAAAAACGGTGTGTGAAAACATATTTTTATTGACGCGCTAACGCACGTTACTCAATTTGTTTGCACACACTGTTGCATTTAATTCTTTAAAAAAATAATAATGATTCATTGCTTAACTTTGTTCATAGCAAGACGGTTCTGAATTAGCAACTGATCATGTATTTCAAGAAATTATTGAGAGCTACGCTTATTACGCTTATGAAAATAAAAATAGATCCACATTTGCATAAAAGAGTGGGTTTTTAAATATTCTTGATTAAAATGGGTTCTTTTCATTGTTTCTTCAGTCAAGAAAGTATCTAGAGAAAATCAAACATAGATTTCGATATGAGGTGTTTAGACTTTTTGCTTTCTCTTTTATACCAGAGTTTTAGAGTGAAAGTTATCCAATAGTGGGACATAACATTCCCTGCCCAAGGGAAGTAATTCTTTACTTCGAGATTTTTGAGAATTCTCCCTGCCCCCTAAGTGGTGAATATATGACTCTAGAGCAATATGGCTCCTGTGGAATTTTCCATTTAGATCCCCTCGTTTGTATTAAAGACCTACTCTGCCACTAGCTGTAGATTTAGTTTCCCTTCAGTGTAGTTCTTCCAAGCAATAAGTTTTCCTATCATAAGTTATATTATTACCAAACATGGTGTTTATACTTACAGCGGGGGGGGGGGGTGTTTATACTTTACACTGCAGTTAGATGCAGTGTAACCCAGTGGGACCCACATCACTGACCCACATCACTGAAGTCTTTTCTGGAATTCAAGTGATTCGTTTTTATGCCGTCTTCACATTTATGTATCGTCTATAGAATTCTAAGACCAATCACTGAAAGTTATTTTATTCTTTTACAGTCATATAAAAGATGCATTTCTTTAAAAAAAAAAGGCTTGCATATGGTTAATTTTTATACAAAAGATTTTTCTAAAAACAGCACATGGAATAAATAATTTTTATCAAATAAAATCAAATAAAATGTATTTCAAAAGTCCCTTGAATATTTCAAAAAGAAAACACAGACCCCTAAATCATCAGGTGTGGAACCAGGTGGCATCAAGGAATGAGCATCCCCTGTTAACTGGTCACAGCTGCCGTCTGCTCCTAATCATAATCGGGATATAACGGAAAATATCTTTGGACACGTTATTGTGTAAATAATGGCTTAACATTGTGAAATGAAAAAGTCCATCAGCACTTGACTTAATGATAAATTGCATTGTGCTGAAAAGGTTCTTGTATCGAAAAAAAAAAATTAATAAATTTCATATCAACATATGTTTCAAATTAAGAAGAATATTTCAGGAAATTATGAAGAAAAAATAATTGAGAGCGTTTTTTTTTCTTTCCGAGTACCAAGGACATTTTTAACAACCTTCGTATATTTGAGAAATATAATTTAAAGAACACGCTTTTTGACATCAATAATAGCTGCTTTTTTAATAAAAACGGAGGTCGTTATTTACTTACATTATTATTGATCGCTTGCAAAAGTACTTTTTAAAGACATTATGATTGTACTATAAAGTTCATATCAAAATCATGTTTGAGTTTCTAGCTGATAATATCTATATCATGTTAGAAGTCCTACGGGTACCATTTGCGCCTTGTCATTCCCAAACATATTCTTGTATTCGTATGAAACAGTATTTTGTCCAAAATCTTGTTAAAAGTAGAAAACACTTTCTGTTCTATATATCCAGGTAAACTTGAATGAAAAGATACTACAGAGGCTGAGGCATCTGTTTCATATTGAGAAATTGTACTTGAAAAAAAAAATCTAATGGTTTTCTAACTTCTACGCTCAGTGATGAATGGGACGACTTTAACTTTTGAATCGTAAACTTCTTTTACTTTTGCAGTAATATACCTTCATCATCTGCATACAGGGTTTATATCTCTCACTTTATTTGCAAAACCATGTTCTGCGTATAAACAATTTATGACGCAAGATATGCACTGGATAAACAAGTTGTTAATACAAGAATATAAGCAGCATCAACAAGAGTTATTATTTCGATATGATGACCTTGTCATCAAATACAATTTATCATTTAATCAAATGCTGATTGATATTTTTGTTCCCCACTTTTGCGAAGCGAAGGAACGTTAAATCTCATTGATCTGTCCGTATGTCAGTCTGTCAGTCTATCTGTCTGTCCATTTACAAAAATGTTCACCTTGCCAATAACTTTAAATTTAGTGGAGGTATCACTTTATGTTTGACATTTGTATTTCTTGTGACAAGACTTTTTCTTGTACTACTAAAATTGACCTTTGACTTTGACCCACTTGAACTAAAAAGTTCTAATGCTTTACTTTGGCCATAACTTTTGAACGACAGATTTTAAATCTTTAATATTTCACATATTTATTTTTTGTTGCAAGACCTTTCATGGTATACCAACGACTTTGTCCTTTTGACCTTGACCTTTTATATTTTTGTAAAATTGAAAAAACTTTAACCTGTGTCATAATTTTTGAACGGTAACAGCTAGGGCTTTTATTCTTCACATATGTAATCCTCGCTAAAAGGCCTTTTATTGGATACTAACAACTTTGACCTTTTGACCACGACCTCGGAGATTTCGTACTTATAAAAAAAACCTGAATCTTGTGCATGACTTTTGAACGGTAACGACTAGTGCTTTCACATGTCACATGTGTAATCCTTATGACAAGACCTTTCATTGGATATCAAGACCTTTGATGCTTTAGCCTTGGAGTTTGAAATACTATTTAAAAACTTTAAAGTTGGCCATGTATTTTGAACAGTTAGACTGGCTAGAGTGTTCATGCTTCACATATGGTAATACTAGTGAAAAGAATTTTCTTAAGAAACCAACAACTTTCACCGTTTGACCTTGGAGTTTGGCCTACCTTTTAAAAATTCATTACTGGCCATATTTTTGAACAGGTGGTGCTAGGGCCTTTAATATATCACAATTGTATATATTAACACAGTATGTTATTTTTTAAAAAAATGCCATCTCAATAACAAAGACACCGAAAGCGCGGGACCCGTAAGGCCATTATACTATTACTATGAATTGTCGCTGTGACAAGGAGCACAGGGCGGTTAAACAAACCTTCAGCTTGAAGAAAAAAAACAGACTCATTTTTTAACTGAACACGATTTGTTTCTCCTTTTATCCCTTTTAAACAAAAATTGAAATCTTTTGGGGGAAAAAGATTTCCCCACCTAGCTAGCGGTATTTTCAGTCGGGATAGTAAAAGCATATATTATCTTAAATGTGACCTAGAATATAATTATTATTTTGGATTTGTTTTGAACTGTACTGTATCTTTTTTAGTTAGCGGATAACTATTTATTTGACTTTATATAATTCCTGCAGGTTAAAACAATAAATGGAATATAAAGTTATATGCTATCATATAAAAGCAATTCTGTTGCTGAAAATGAATAAAAAAAGAAAACTCATTAATATATATTCCTGTATTAATTATGGAACAAAGCACATGTACGTGTCAACATTTGAGTATATCCGAATCCGTAAGGATGTGTCAGACAGCAAAAATTGGATGTCCTTGTGCTAAGATAAAGGGATTCTCAGCTGTTATTTATGCATTTATTTCATAATAATGGATCGCATTATCAACGTTCCGTCTAGAGTGCATTGAACATATTTTCTATATCCGGATGCAAATATATCGATATTAGGCATGCATTTAATTTATAGTTTGGAGACAATTCATTGCACTTCTTTTACTCATTTACTAGTATAATTTTTTTTTGGTGACAAAATTTTTGCAAATAAAACTTCATTTACTTGTTTAATTTCCAGAGAGAGAGAGAGAGAAAGAGGACATATTTTCGTTGTCACAGAATAAATATAATTTTGAAATAATAACGAATTGAATGAGTCTTGGTAATTTATGATAAAAATAATCTTAATTCTGCATATTTAACTCGCACGTTAATTTTTTTTCAAAACGTTTGGAGTAAATGCAAGTTTTATAATTCAATTAAAAATATTTAGGATTGCATTGTGTAACAAAATTGTTGTGTGGGCAACAAGCATCTAGGACAGCTTGTTTTTTTTTTTAAATAAATCGATATCAAAACATATACCTGTAGATACTCTTTTTGTGTATATTCTGTGCATTGTGTATAGATATAGTTATAGGTTAAATTATCATGAAGTAGTATGCATAATTGTGCATATTTTGTTTATTAAATTTATGTTCATGTTTTGAACCAGAGTAAACGTGTGATTTTTCTTTGTCTTATATGCATTATATGTTAAACTTGCATTTTGATGTGGGAAATGATATTTTAAGGTAATATTGCAATAATTATTATGTTAATTTAATACACCAATATTTCTTAGAGAGACCTGTTTATAGGTTTTACAGATTACATTTTTATAAAATTTTAAGTTCAACCTCTCTACTTTGTTCACATAGATTAATGTGTACATATTTGCGCCATTACAGACCATTGTTAACGGATTTTCTAAGGTCGTAATTTTTCTTACTAATGCAGTACGCCCATAATTTTGGTATATTGTTTGTTTTTACAATCTTTATCACCAGATCAAACGACATGAATTTGATCAGTAACAAAAATACAGTCACTTAATTAGTTATTCAATTCAACATCTTTTGCATGCATTATAAAGCTTTCTTCTTTACATTGTCTACATATAGTATGTCAACTACAATCATGTTATAATGTTAATATAAATATATTCCATATAAAAAAATACAACATCCATTGAATAAAAACGTATTATTTCAAGAGTTCAAAATTAAGATATATAATATAGGATTCAGAAATAACAACAAACAAGCACATGTTTTCATTTCGTCTTATCTAAAAAATAAACCTACATGTAATTATGACTCACATCCTTTTCGTTGGAAACGTGTATTTGGAATATATCGAATTTTATTTATAGTCGGACTATATACACATAACAAAGAACATAAGCTATAAAGCTCTTTTACCGACTAGAACATAGAAACTTATTTAGCACTAATAAAAAGTACATATATACATATAAGAGCAAAGTTATCACAGTAAGTTTCACGAAGATAGAAGTACATTAAAACACACAAATGTAACCAAAGACATTGATAAACACACATAAAACTGAAAGAAATAAAAGATAAATCATTTGAGCAACATACAAAGAAATAAAAGTCAACATAAGAAAACAACAGGTACTTAAATAAATGTCATGCACACATAAAAAGGAGGAAAGATTAAGACAGCACAATACTGTAAAACAATAACATAAACGATCGTCAACTAAGGTAAACATTAGGCATGAGGCATTAAAGTCTGAAGTCTGCAGGAGCTTCATTTAACTGGTTATAAGAAGAGAATTGCCTGGCTTCATTGGGCAGAGAGTTCCAGAGCTTTGCTGCCTCATACCTAAATGATTTCATCCCATATCTTGTTGTTCTTGGTCTTGACACCTCTGCAATATTTGCATATCTAAAATTGTATGAATTATCTTTAAAAACTACCAGATCTTGCAAAAAGATTGGACTCAAACCTTGGATAATTTTAAAAGTTTCGAGAGCAATGGCACGCATTCTTCTGGTTTTCAGAGATGGTAGTTTAGATTTATCCAAAACTCAAGACTTTCATAAAACTTTCATAATCTTCATTAATAAACGCTCTTTCCTAAATTTTCATATTTTCCGAGTGTTCTGTTCAGTTCAAAGTTATGTTTTTTTTATAGGTAGCACCTTCAACGAATATTCCTCTGCTGTTTGTCTAAACCTTAACTATACTTTCTTCACACACTTTTTTGCTTAAATTGTTTCTTTCGGATCGCGTATAATATCTTCCACCATTGTGTCGTATATATCATCTTTAGCATGCTTAATGTTAATATTATATGACATTAAATTCATTCAAAAATAACACTTTTTCTCAGTGTATTCTTTTCTTATTGTACTACAGTGAAAAAAATTATATCCTAGAATGAAAACGTGTTGTGCTATTTTCCACTCTTCTGATTATGGAAGAAGTGGAAACACGAACACGGTACCGGTGGGTACGAAACTGTCGATGTAGTTGCCAATTATTGTATGGATGTACATGCTCGCGCAGCTGCTACGACTATAAAAAGAGAAATGCCGTAATTTCTACTCGATGAAATCAGGGAACATTTTTTTTTTCATTTAAAAACATGAAACTGACTATTCCATGAAATGGTTGCTGAGAAGACAGTGGGTCAAAAATTTGTCTTCAACAGACTGCATAGTCTGGAGAAAAACAATGGTCATATGCTTAAATCAAGATTAAGGTAGTGGCAAAATCAATCCGCGATATATAAATTTCAGAAAAATACTTGTTATAATAATCAAGATTAACAAAAGAAAATTTAGACTAGGTGAATGTAATAATATTACATTAAAAAGCGTCGTTAAAAGGATTACAGTTCACATTTTTTTTTTTAAAAAAGAATCAATGTTGCTCTTTAAATTTATAAAAACATACATGTATATATCTCTGTCATCACATGAGTTATTCTTTGGGAGTAAAATAGTTTTCATTCATGAAATTGAATAAAATCATTTTCATTTTTTTCTGATTTTAGATGGAGCAAATTGCAAAAAGATATCCTAGACCAGATGACACTTACCAGATTATCATATTACATGTGTATGTTGTTAAATGATTGATAGAAAAATAGACACTGTTTTATTACTTCTTATTTGGTATTAATTGTTTAATTACAGATTGAGGATTTGAAAGCGGACAAATGGGGGACTGATACGATGTCAGCTGTTGGTCACTTCCCCTGAAATTTCTTTCTTTTCTCTTAAAGCACATTTAAATAAAATTTATGTACATACGAGGGATGTCCGTAAAGTTCGTGGACAACATTGATAATTACTGATAAAGCATGATAAAACATTTGAAACTATTATTTTCATTAAATTCATGTTTCATTTTATCAATATGCAAGTTTTCAACATAAACAAAGCACAAATTATTATATTTTTATCAGATACAAAAAAGATACACTCATACCCAGAGCACTAAAACGAAAATTCTTGACGTTATCCGACATCAAAAGCTTAATACG
Source organism: Saccostrea cuccullata (assembly GCF_032062105.1). Taxonomy (NCBI): domain Eukaryota; kingdom Metazoa; phylum Mollusca; class Bivalvia; order Ostreida; family Ostreidae; genus Saccostrea; species Saccostrea cuccullata. The sequence goes on from NW_026941522.1 coordinate 90,484, forward strand.
AGTACATATAAATTTTATCAACATAGTCACCGTTCAACTCAATACATGCCTTATGTCGCTTTAACCAATCATAAAAATGTGCACAAAATGTGCAGGTTTCATACATAAAATACTATTTAACAATGCCTGTCTCATACATGTAGACTGCAATCTTCCAACCTCTGTCCGCGAAAAAACGATGTTATTTACGGAACTACGGAAAAGTCACCTTACGAAATTCATTTTTTTACAGCACTGCAATCTCGTAGTGATGATTTTCCTTCACGCATGTCATCCTGTAAACTGTTCCTTCTGACCGAAAATATTATATGCCACTTAAATACTAATAAACGGCTTCTTTTACTATGTTTTCACGATTGTTTACAGAATGTATTGGTCTCTGTTGGTGTGTTTCCAATGTCTACGTAGAATTTTATCACTGCTCGTTGCTCCACCTATTTTGAAAATGTCCTTTTTCTGAACAATTCCGATCCGTCTTAATATGTTCTAACTCTGATTGCTTAGCCATTTTACAACTTTGAACTTTCAAGTTTTGCAGCTGTGACGTGATTACTTCTGTCAATATCATAATGTAAAAGTCGTTCAGATATCTGCAGAATTTTATAAAATACAAATGAAATTTATAAAGAGATAAATAATTCTTTAATCAAAATTTAGCGGTGCTCTGGGTCTCCATTCCAAGTCTAATTCTGACGCCAAAATTGTAATTAAACATTTGAAATTGAATAAAATTTTACATTTTTCAAATCATATTTAGTAAAGGATTAGAAATATGGTGATAATAAATATCAATGATGCAACTTTTATTTCATTTTTAGCTTGTCCACGAACTTTACGGACAGCCCTCGTATGTTTATTCTGTTTTCTCAATAGGATGAAAACTATTTTATTTTTATATACTTTTATCAACTGAATCACAACACTTTAAAATATTGTATATACTATGAGGGGTGTTAGAAAAGTTCGCGGACAAGTTCTATTGTGAGCGCGCTATTTCCACAAAACCGATCAAATTTTCCAGTTAAAATCTTTACCCTTTTTCCAATAAATATACAAGAATTTGGTTCTCTCCGGTGATTATTGAAAAATATACAGCTTTTTTATTTTGATAAAACTTGCTTCACGGAGCATGCTACATTTTGGCACGTTTACATCACAAAGACTCTTTATTACAATTAAAAATTGCACAATTGCAGCGAAAAGAGATTTATGATATTTTATCTGCCGCTAAAGTATTCATGGAACGTCACTGGGAGAAATTTTGAACTAAACTGGGGGGTATATGACTGTTTTATAGCCGTTTATAAATGATCAATGCGTAAAAACACGGCCAAAAATCGGAACGTCATTGAGCGTCATAGAGCACTACACTACGTAAAAATTATGTGTGCAAACTGGAAAATGTCTAAAAAGAGATTAAAATGTTCAAGGTGTTGCCGAAGATTTCCTACTCCTACAAAGGACAAGTTTTCAAATGAATGTAATTTCATAATAAGAATGGAAGGACTAACATTTTGATTGATTAACTCCATCGATACTTAAATACCCCCGGCCTGTATCGCATGAACGTTGCGTTGCGCCTATATGGTTTTGCATAGTTTCCATTCCTGATCGATTAAATGATTTACTGCATAGACTTTTTTCAGATCTCAATAATATTCGAATCAGTACAAAAGACATTACAGAATAAAAGTAACATGTCTTGATATAGATATTAAATTTTAAAGTAAAAAAAAAGATAAGAAAAATCTGAAGAAATGAAAAATTTATAGAACTACACAAAGCTTAATGGGTTGAAATCTGGTTGTCACGTGGCCTTACGTCAAGTGATTGCTCCGTGAATCCCATGACCTCATAGTAAAATCCGTTGTAAATTTTCAAGATTTTATTATATGGACCTGATTTTTTACATACCAATAAACAAAATGTAGGAATTTGTGCAGACATAGGTCATACTTCACATTACACAATAGATTTTCCGTAATTCAATGTGTCCGCGAACTTTTCTAACGACCCTCGTATGTGTACAAGTTTTTCTGTCAAATAGATGTCATTAAGCGTTTCATTTTCTATATGGTTTCTCCGTGATAACTCTTTTTATCGGTTTTTTTTTTTGTTAGTGTAATTGCTCTCTTGATAATCCCATCGGATTGTAAATTGGGAAAAATTTAAGGTAAGGTAAATAGACCAGGAGCTCGTGTAATATAATGCCCTGATCACACGACGAGTTTGATTCGCAGTAAATTAATGCGAAGTAAACTAATGCGAATCAAAATAATGCGAATCAAATTGCGTTCACACGACAGCTAATGCGAAGTAAACTAATGCGAATTAAAATTCTAATTCTACGGCCAGGCGTCAGTAAGGCTATTATGACGTCATTTGCAAATCATGTCACCTTATGCAGAAGCAGATGCATTTGACATAATGTTACAGTATCTGTACACACATTTTAGTGATTAATAACACAATTTTCCTTAGTTTTTCACTCACAATTAGCACAAATACTGCAAGATGACCATGAACATGTGGCATTTGACCTAATTTTGCCATTAAGCATGCCTCAAAATTAAATTCGAATTCGAATTAGCTTCGCTTAGCGTTCACACGGAGCTAATGTGAAGTAATTTAATGCGCAGTAAACTAATTCGAATTAAACTAATTCGCATTAAATTCTCCGTGTGAACGCTAAGCAAAGTTAATTCGCTGTAACTTTACGTTTAATTCGAATTAAACTCTCCGTGTGAACAGGGCATAAGTCTATTAGTCTATATTTTTTAAATTTTAATCAATTTTTTTCGCAATGAAATGAAAAAATGAAGACTCACTGTCGTCTAGCTAGTATTAAAATATTGCTGTGACGTCATGCCTTTGTTCTTGCAGTCTAAAAATTTACCTGTAGCCGTCCGATAATAACAATTACCAGTCTGATAATATATTATCGGACGGCAATGATAACAAAATCGGACGGTATTTAAAAAACAAAAAGAACAGTGAAATTGAGGTTAATATGTCCAGAAACCCCCAATAAAAATGTTAGGAAAAAATTCAGGGAAAGCAAACGCAAGGAATTTAATTTGCTACAAAATAGCAAATTCGTGAAAAAAAAATCCGAGTTTAAATATTCCACAGCATTAATACTTTCCACTCCTGAAAAGAATGTTTGATACATCTCTTTGAATAAGCGAATTTAAATCCATTTCTGAAAAAGAGTCTGCAAGTCTCCTTATTTTATGTTTGTTCTCCGATGGCCACACTTTTAAAATCTTTTGCGACATTTTTACTTTCCATGGTGATGGTTATAATATCACCCAAAATTATGTCAGTATCAATGTCAATTTATGCAATTCATATTATACATATATCACATGGCTTCTGGAAAGCCCTGGAGTGTTATGTCACCCGATGCCGAAGGCAGAGGGTAACATAAGTCTCCAGGGCTTCCTGTCACCGAGGGGCAAATATTCTGGTATAGTCGCCCAAGAAGCCATGTGGTATATGTTATATGACATTTTTAAAATTAGAAGAAAATTTAAAATCATTCAAAATCGTTAAATTTTACACAAATAATCCAAAAATGTCTTCATGACGTTAAGAAATACGCTGTGTTGTATATTTTTGCATAGCAACCGACGTCATAGAATCTCGAACCCGAACTAAAATGCGTAACGTTAAAACACGTGAACGTGATCGAAAGGATGACAAAACTGTTTCCGTCGGGGGTGACATAACTGTTTCCAGTGTGACTCAGCATTTTTCAGGGTTTATAGCGAAACTTATTACATTTGTGATATAATAAGAAAACATTCAAAAATGTTATATATAAAAATGCCCCCCCCCCCAAAAAAAAAGAAAAAAATCTTTCACCACCGGACCACTGTCCTGCTAAACTAAACGACTGCCATTGAATGAATGAAATGAAACAAGAGTTCACTCACTTTTTTACGATCTCATCTCTTTTATCTACTTATCAGACGGGTAGAAAACAATCGACGCCTAAACTCCCATTTTGTTATTATCGGACTCCTCCAGGTAACTTTTGGACATTTAAATGGCAATGTTTTAAGTAAGATATATGCCTCATACTATTCTATATGTAAAATTATCAGACAGTTTCGGCCCTAACGGGCCTCAAACAGTCTGATAATTTTACATATAGAATAGTATGAGGCATATATCCATTACTTATATGCCAGGGACATCAAGGATATTGGTGGGAAACGTAGTACATGTATAATTTATGCATAAGAGGCTAAGCCTGTTTTGCAAATTATCCCAAATAAATATCTTTCTATCGTTGGTGCCCTGGCATACTATACTATCTAGACAGTGGTTCCTGAAATAACTAAGAGCATCTTGCAATTGAAAATTATTGTAGAAAACATTCCCCTAGACAACAAGCAACACATCAGTTAAATATTTAAATATTTACTTTGAAAAAGAATTAATTAGAATTAATTATTTTCAAACTACCAACAGAAGCTTTATGATGAAGGTGATTACTTTACCTTTTCAGTTTTCAACTGCCCTTACTTATATAGCAATATACTTTCATCACCTGCATACAAGGTGTACATCTCTCTCTTGTATTCAAAATTATTGACAATCAAGTTCATGAAACAATAATATCAGCATTCTTGTTCAAAGTCATCATTTAGTACGTTCTTTTTTTTTTGTTATTTCCCGATCACGACATAGAGCACACGGCAATACTCACTCCTCCATGGCAACTGGTCCAATCTCTTATTTTAATTTTGTAGACTCGTGTTCTCTTCTCCAAATTTATATAGATTCAAGAACTCTTTATCTTGAAAACTATTTGATATCACCATTTATTTTATATAATTCAAATAAACATCTTATACATATACAGCGAGCATTGATTACAAACTTTTTAATTACAAGAAAAACTTTACAGGGCCTGGGTATTGAATATCTGAAGCATAATCCTCCAGCGTGTTCATGTCCTTCTTCACTCTATACATGTAGCTATAGTCCTGCTGGACACGTCAATTAGGTGACGTAAATATAATTAAATAATGATGAACTTTGTCAAAAATGTTCAAAGGTCTAAACATATGATATAAATATCATATCCTATATAAAGGAAAATCCAATCCTTCAACTGGTGTTGGAATTTCATAACTATTATGCATTTTGTAGATAATTACGCCAGGCGGTGGGCCAGATATGAAAAAGAAGATGTCGATTTTTATCAGAATGGATTAAATGTACCAGATGTATGTTGCTATCGCGTATTAAAAGGTTGAGGGGGGATACCAATACCATCTATCCTTCTTTATATAACAATCCAAAAGGGAAAAAAAAGAATTAGATAGATTACATTATAGATTACATGATCAGTACGTACTGATCCTTGCTAACAAAGCAGATAACAACGATGTTACAAATCACTTTTTAAGAATGGATTATTTTAAAATCATAAGTTAATTAGCTTTTGAATATTTTAAAGATCCCAAAGAGCCAAAATGAATTATCATACCTAATTCGGATTCCAAAACTTCATAAAACTCCTTATAAATAATGATACATAGTGGGTTCCAGACTTCCAGTAAATACTCAACCAAGCCCCTTTCTTTAATCCTTATAAAGATATAAACAGTAGTGAAGGGGAAACCTCAATAGTACTATGCAACAATATATTCGAGAAGTGGAGTAAATCAGATGTGGATACTTAAAGATTCCAATGAACTTTTGGACACTTTGAAATATCAAGATTTTACCAAAATCAACAGTTTAAATAAATACGACCCTTTCAACGTTTTACACATCCATTCCCCACGGTAAAATAAAGTTCAGACTTTTTGATATCATTGACAGCTACTCTTTCAATGAAAATGGAACTCGTAAACACTACTAAATTAATTATCCTCTTAGATTCCAAAAAATCCCCTGTCCTTCAATGTCCTCCCCTGTCAGTCCCTGACAATTTTTTGTCCCCCCCCCTGACTTTCTCGTATGATCCCCTGTCATGTCCCTGACTACACTGTCCAATCCCTGTCGTCCCCTGTCGTTGCCCCTGCCTACTTGACTTGCCCCTGTCGTCCCTGGACATTTATTTGGCCAATAAAAGGAGTATAAATTATATTGTTGTTGCAAATTAAGTGTGAAAAATGGTATAGTCTTGAAAACTAATTTTTTTAGGAAAAAAATATGGACTAAGTTATAAATTAACACATTTTCTTCGGCATGCTCTTCAATTTCTAAAACAAGGTAAATAATTGATTAAACAAGAAAATCAGCAGTCTTATATAAAGTCAACATTTTGTTAGTTCTATGGTCTAAACAATGACATTGATTTTATCATTGAGTCAAATGCTGACTGACCTTTATCATATAAACATTGGATTTTTGACGGTGGATTTTTTGTTATCTCCCGATCATGACAAGGAGCACACTGCGGGTTTGAATGTCACAGGAGATGCTCACTCCTTCATGGCACCTCTGATGATTAGGATGTCCCTGTTTGCTCTGCTTATCTTTTGTATTTTAAGAGAATTCTCAGCTCTAATACAGTTCGGTATCTCCATATATTTTTTTCCTATTAACTATTCCTGCAATCCTTAAAACTACATGTAATATAAAATATGGCAGCACTTTATTTTCATATAAATTAAATCAATTTAAATGGAAATGAATCAAGAAATGAAAATTAATTAATAAATATTACTTTACTACCTGTAATAATGGAAAGGAGCACTTTGAGGTGCAGATATTAAGTAAGTAAAGTATATCTTGATCCGTACATATGTCACATAGAATGAGGGTACGTATGCAGCCAGCATCTAAGGGATGTTATTTTAAACCCTCCGACTTGCATGCAGTGAACACACTTTTTAGATTCATAATTAAATATGCAAGTTACTCTATATTGGAAATAATTTGTTAATTTGCAAACAATGTTGTCGAGATTGGTCGCGCTTCGTTTCCCTATTCATCAATTGACTTTCGATGATAAAAAATTAATGCAAGTAAAATGTAGTTTACTTTTCAAGAATTTAAACATAAAAATATTTCAACGGAGTGGTATAGGTAGATAGAGATAGAAGCAAAAAAGTAGAAATGCATGTAATCACGTTTGTCACACAAAATAATGAAATTATGACAAAATCAATTTAGTCTTTGTATTTTAGAATTAAAAAAAAAAGTTTTACTGTGCATTTTTAACTCACGTGTTCAACGTAAAAAAGTTTCTCGTAAACCCAACCAACGAAAAACCGTAACTCTTTAGCTTTGGTCGAACATTTTGTAGTAAGTTTGATTTTATCTACAATCCTAGACATAGGGTTAGGAAGTTGAGGGTTGAAAATATTACGGTAGTCTTGCTTATTTTAAATCGGAAAAATCGTAAAGTAAAAATCTGCACACACCTTTTGATTTAGGAAAATGTCTTTCTAAAGGAAATAAAATGTTTTTCATCTCTTCTCCACCAAATGAGAAGAACTACCTCTACACATTAAACTGAGATATATGACTCTAGTGGCCGAAATTCCATCAATGAAAATTAATACATTTTAGTGTTTAAAAAACGTTGGTTCTATGTCATTTTGGAAATAATAGGATTAACAAAGTCATCTTTCAGAAATTGTGCGGACCGCATTTTTGTTCGTACAATTGCAATATGTCTCCCCGACTTTGTCTGGGGTGATATAATAGTTATGACTCATATCCTTTTCTAGGGATACGTGCAACTCAAATATATCAATTTTAAACGTATAATGTAAATAACATCCTGTTCGAAATTGTCCAAGGCTATCTCTGTGCTCAAATTCCAAAATGTAACAAAATAGTAACAAAGATGTTGCATAAAGCTTAAAACTATATAAATGAGAAAAAGTCTCATACAGTCAAATAGCAGAAAAAAACTAAATAAGACAAAAAGGTACGTATATTAATTAAATGTTCAATCTCTAGATTTAACTAAGATATGTTTGAATGTTCAATATGTTTTACTGTACAGCTATTGCTTTGAAAGATAGCACCTTTAAAGAATACACCTCGGGTGTGTTTTACTTTAGATCTGCTTCAAGCTCAAATTGTCTCTTTCAGGTCATGTATAATGTTTACAATTTTTGCTGTATATATGACTTTAGCGTTCTAAATGTTAGTATTGTGAAACCTTTAATTTATTTATGAATGACTTAAAACATTCTTGAATTGTATTATAAATTCGAATTATGATTCCTTGGCAAAAGAAGCCCAGTCTAATGTTTAAGAGGTCCGTGTTTGCTTTGTATCTGTTGTTTTGTGGACGTTAGGGCTTGAATACTGTTCGTTATCTCCATATATTGTATATTATATTTTCGTACTGATATTTTTTTTTGTAGGATGAGGGCGACCATACTTCTTTGCATTGTGCTTTTTTCCTCCCTTCTGATTGTGGAAGAAGTGGAATCAGGATGGTTCCGACGAAACTGTCGTTGTCGTTGTCGTGGGCTTGGTTGTGGATGCAGATGCAGATTAAAAAAGAGAAATGCGGTAAGTTTTACTTAATGAAAACAGGGGCTAAGTCTGATATGAATTATGAGACTAGCTATAGCAAAAGTGGAGATGGGTCAAACAAAATTTGCCTTCAACAGTCTGCATAGTCTGGAGAGTATCTGTGGTATTGTACATTTCCGAAAAATACTTAATAAAATTTTAATTGACAGAAAGGGTAAAAATTACATTGTTGAAAATGACTTTCTGTGACTTGATGTAAGAAATGACAATCTGTTCATGTATGTTTATATAATTTGCTTGAAAATTTACAAGAACTGTAATCAGATTGAACTTTACAATAGAAAATTAAGCATTTGTAAATGTAATTCTAATACCTTCGTTCGAAAAGCACGATCGGTCTCGCTTTGGGTTTCCGAAAATGTTCTAATACATAAAGAATGAAAACATGGTCATAAACATTTTTAGTTCACATTTTCATAATTAAGATTCATGCTGCTCTTGATATTTTTAAAAACATACATGTATTTATTTCTTTCATCACATGAGTTATTTTATGGGAGTTAGATATTCTAAATGCATCAAATTAAAATCATTTTCTTTTTTTCTCATTACAGCAAGAGCAAATTGCGAAAAGATTTCCTCAACCAGATGACACTTACCAGGTAATTATATCATTATGTATGTTGATAATCTGTTGACTTAATTGTGTACTGGCTTCGTATTTCTTCTTGATACTAATTTGTTTAATTACAGATTGACGATTTGACTGCGGACGAATGAGGGACTGAATCAATGCCAGCTGTTTGTCGTTTCCACTCATATTTCTTTTTCTGCTATAAAAGTACATTCAAATATATTTTCAATTGCATATATGTTTTTGTCATGTTTTAATTAGGATATGATGAAGACTATTTCAATTTTTATTTACTCTCACAAGCCGAATCACCAGGTTTGAACATGTCCCATAAAAGAAAAAAAATATTTGTTACAATATAAACAATTTTTAGCTCATCTGAGCCGAAGTTTCAAGTGTGCTTTCCTGATCAAAATTTATCAGTTGTCTGTAGTCGTTGTCATCGTTGTAAACTTTTCACATTTTCATCTTGTTTTCAAGAACAACCAGGCCAATTTTAACCAAACTTGCCACAAAGTATCCTTAGGTAAATGGGATTCAATTTGTTTAAATGAAAGGCCACGCCCTTTTCCAAAAGGGGGATTATTACGAATTAGTGAAAAATTAATGACATCTTTTAAAAATGTTCTTCAGAACCACTGGGCCAGAAAAGTAGAAACTTATGTGCAAGCATTCTCAGGTAGTGTAGCTTCAGGTATGTTCAAATTATGACCCCCGGGTGTAGGGCGGATCCACAATGGCTGATCAAATTTTTTGACAGGAATGCAAAGGAAAATATTTTAAAGTTTTTTCTTCCTCCAGAATTACTGGAACAAGATGAAACTTCATTTAAACTCATGTGGAAGCATTCTTAAGTAGTGTAGATTCAAGCTGGTTCAAATCATAGCCCCTGGGTATAAGGCGGGGCCACAATGGTTGATCGAAGTTCAACATAGAAATATATTTGGAAAAATCTTGAAAAATTTTCTTCAACCATTGGGCCAAAAACTCATCTGGAAGCATATGCAGGTTGTGTTGATCCAAGTTTGTTCAAATCACGACCCCAAAGGATAGGGTGGGACTAAATTAATCGGCCATGTAAACACTAGCAAAACAAAAAAGAAATAAATCACAAATCCCGGTATTTTCGAATGTTTTTTAAATAAATGTACTCTTTTATTAACTTGTTTATAAATTAAAAGCTACCGATAATTCATTAATTCCCAATTGATTATTCACATTGATTATGTTACGGAAGAATGGAAGCATAATTTTATTTCATGGTCATTTAATAAATTGTTAGGTTTTTTTTTAGTGTTAAGGGAATACTCTTTTTTAACGTGGTCCTTGTAAAACGTGTAGCTTTTTCAATCAAGAAATCTTATATCTAACTGTAATGATTATTTTGAAATAGTAGCAATACAAATTTTGAGTACACAATTTTACATTATATAGTTAAAAAAGGCCCACATGTAGCTATTTTTTTCTAATAAACCCGTAGTTTTTTTTTAGATAAAAATTTTCCCATGACTTCCGTATTTAGCAACTTTTTTTTTTAATTTATTCTAAACTATACATTAATATGTGTAAGTATACAGTCCCTGAAAATATTAATTAACTATAACAATCTCTACTTATTAAAAGAATGTAAAAAATCCTTGCTTATTAAACAGTTTAAACTCATCTCTGCTGTAAGTAAACAAAACAACAGTGAGCCTGCAAATTCAAAATACACAAGGGTGTGGACACAATGCTATCATTGTCACTCAGAACCCTATTCACACATGAGTGAACAAAATTCCCAGAAAGCAGTCCAAAGTCCTGATTAGTATTTTTTTTATATGGAAGCATCCTCAGATGGCTTAGATTCAGGTTTGTTAAAATTATGACCCCGGGTTATGTTGTAGCCACAATGTGGGATTTTGCATAAGAATATATAGGAAAAAATCCTCTCCAGAACAGAAAAATATTGTTTAGTCTTATTCAATTTATTGACATGTAATTATAAGCATTTGCAAGTAGTTATGATTTAAATTTATTCACATAATGTCAGGGGGTGTTAGTGAGGGGTCAAAATGAGAGATCAAGTAATATGTTGGACAAATCTTTAAAAATCTTCTTTTCAAGTATCACAACGTTACATATGTATGCTTTTTGATATAGTGACATTCTCAAGTGACAGAAAATTCAAATCACCCCTCCTCCAACAAGTAATTTTTTTCAATACTGAGCTGATTTGTGTTTTTTACTAGCCCATGTGCTCAGGTGAGCGATGCAGCTCATGGGCCTCTTGTTATATACAAAATGTGCAATATATTTTTCTGTCAAATAGATGACATTAAGTGTGTAAGTGCAACTTACATCACCGTGAATAAAATAAGATTTCCAACGCGTTTATTTCTCTGAAATGTTTTTCTTTGGAGTGTCATTTTCAAGTGTCACCCTCCAAAACAGGCACCATTTATATAGTGTCGCGTTATATTATAAACGTTCTTTCTCGTATTCAGTGAACATACTTTCTGGACCTGGAATGAAATATGCAAGTTGCACTATATTTGAGATCATCTGATTATTTGCCAACAATTTTGTCGAGATTGGTAGCTCTTCTTTTACTTATTTATTAATTAACTTTAAGTGATAAATGAATGATTGCAAAGAAAACATCATTTAATTGTCACGAATATAAACATCGGAGACAGATAGGGAGACAGAGATAGAGGCAAGAAAGGAGAAATAATTCCGGTTGTAAAGAAAAAATATAATCTTTAAATTATAATAATAAAATCAATTAAGTCTTTTTGTTTTTTTAACTAAAATACAAGTTTTACTCTGCATTCTTAACTCACGTGTTCGACGTTAGAATTCTGGAGTAAAAGTTTTAAAGTCAATTTTTAATTTTTGGGGCTGGATCGTGTAACATAATTTATTTGTGAGTAATAAGTAAAACAGATCCTCCTTTCTTTTTCTTTGTATATTGTACATAGATATACATACAGATTAGATTTTTATAAAGTCGAATAAATCAGTATGCTTACATTGTTTTTTCTTTGTTTTGAACTTCCGTAACAATTCAAATTAGAATGATCATACATGATAATTAATAATCTTTATTAAGTACATGTAATTAAAATAAGTTAAGTTTTTTCATAGTGACTGAAGTATACACGATTTTATCATGCATTTAATAAATAAGCCTACATGGATAACATCCATTACACCAGACATTTAAGTCATTTTAAACAAACCCTCGCACCTGTGATTTGTTTTGTCACAAATTATATATGCAATACATATGAAACTCGGATTTTGATGTGGGAATTGAGATAATAAATAATGAGATAGAACATTTCAATCATTTTCATGCAAATTAAAAACACCAAATTTTTCCATCACATAATAATAACAAGAAAAACAGTCACTTATTCAACAATACCTTTTGACTGCATTTTTTGCTTAACCTAGTCTTCATATTTTACTTCATATACAATGCTATTTTGATAATTTGTTTAAAATGACCTCATTCTTTGCCTATTCAAGCTAGTTTTTTCTCAAAAAACTATGACATTAACATTAAATCTTCTTTTAGAAAAAAAAAAGCAAATATTTTTAAACTCTTACCTTGACAATTTGACAATGACTTTGGGCAAGTTGAAATCACAAGATTTTACTAAAATCAACAGCTTAAAAACTTACGACTTTTCAACTTTATACACAACCATTCCCCACGATAATACTTTTGGATTAAATGCTTAAATATTTTGTATATTTTAATACACTGAAAGTGTAGACAAGATGATATGGTCATTACGCACATGCATTCACATCAGCACGCGTGCAATACTAAAATTGAAATATACTTGGCATACTTCTGGGAAAACGTTGTTACAGACTAAAATACGTAGAGTTTGTCTTATTTAATGAGGGTTACATGGAATATGGCACCAAAAGGGAGTTGGGGAGCGTTTGGGGAACATCTGTAACGGTCCCCGTTACAATTAGCCCTAGTTTCAGAATTCAATATTATTTCTGGTTATTTGGTTAGATCTTGTTTACTAGTATCTAATTTTAATTGGTTATGGAGTTTCAACATCCCGCTCTTTGAATATACCTCATAAGAGATTAAATCTATAATATTTTTCAGGGTTTTGATTCATTTGCCGACTTAAACATTTAAAAAAAAATGATTTTAGTAACAGTACACCCAAAGTCTAGTAACAATAATTTATAATTCTTAGTCAGATAAGCCGCATTTTACTCTTTATTTATTTATTTTTTTATTTTTGTGTTTAGTATTGTAAAGAAACAAAAAGGATTTTAGTATCTGATATATAAATGTTTACATAATTATATGAGAGGTTAATGTAGTTGTAGCAGATACATGTACAAATTCTGTTGACACAGTTTTCAGGTATTCAAGCAGAGCGCTAGTATATTAGCATTTATTGTGTAAATTTCTTCCGTGAAATAACTTGAAGTACATTGTACTTGTAGGTAAATTCATTTGGTACAAATGAATATTTTTTTTTTTCGTAAATAATAAATCTACTTATAGAGTTTCATAAATTCATAATAGTACCTGGGAGAAACAGGATATATCTCCGGAATTTTTAATTGTATTCTTTTTCATACGTTCTTGATTAAACTTATTTTATAGGATGAAGACAATGATACTTCTTTGTATTGTGCTTTTCTCCTCTCTTCTGATTATGGAAGAAGTGGAATCCAAAAGATGGTGGCGATGAAACTGTCGTTTTGGTTGTGGTTCCAAAGGCTGTGGATGCACTTGCAGTTTTAAAAAGAGAAATGAGGTAATTTCTTCTCGGTGAAATCAGGGGCTAATATTTTATTCAAAAACAAGATGTGTTTGTGAAACACTATGCGCCCGGCGGCAACAAAATTTCTAAAAAGCTACTTTTAGCACATATGTCATATGTCACATTCAAGGTCACAAAGTCATTGACCTTGGTGTCATTTAAAAGAACTTGATTGAGAAAGTAAGGATACTAAATATGAAGTCTCTATCTTTTGTGGTTCAAAAGTAATGGCAAAAGTACGAAAAAAAATATTTTTAGCATACATGTCACAGTCAAGGTCACAAGGTCATTGACCTTTGTGTCATTTGAAAGAGCTTAATTAGTGAAGTATGCATACCAAACATGAAGTCTCTATCTTTCTTGGTGCAAAAGATATGGCGAAGGTTAAAGTTTGCATATAAAAAGCTATTTTTAGCAAATAGGTCACAGTCAAGGTCAAATGGTCATTGACCTTGGTGTCATTTGAAAGAGCTTAATTAGTGAAGTATGCATTCTAAATATGACGCCTCTATCTTTCATGGTTCAAAAGTTATGGCACAGGTTAAAGTTTGTAGACAAACAAACAACAAACACACACACAGACAGACAGGACAAAAACAATATACGCCCCGGATCCATCAATCCGGGCGCTAAGGTAGTGGCATACACTACTATCTGCTTTATAGCTAATTACAGTAAAATCTAAGGTAGTGGCAAACACTATCTGCTTCATTGCGAATTTCAGTAAAATACTTAAAAACATTAGATTTAAAGAAATGGTAAAATGCATTGCTAGCAATTACTACCAGTGACTTGATCTATGCAATGGCGATGTTTTTATATAAGTTTCTTGAAAAATTACACGAGTTGTAATTCATAGTGGAAATTTCAGTCTTGGTTATTTTATGAGAATAAAATGTTTTGAATATATCAAATTGGAACGTTATCAACGTTATCATTTTTTCTTCTAATTACAGGAGGAGCAAGTTGCAAAAAGATTTCCTCAACCAGATGACACTTACCAGGTATGTTGATAATTCGTTCACTGAATTGAATAAAGGATTTATATAAGTGCAACTTATATCAGCAGAAATAAAAATTTTGAAAAAAGTTCTCCGACGCGTTTTTTTTTTCCTCTGACGCGAAAATGACCTTTTTTCTCCACAGATTTGAATTTAATGCTATCTGGAGGTTCATGTACGAAAGCCCAAAAGGCTCATTCGAGATTCAAGTTTCGAAATACGAGATTCAAAATTCGAGATTCGAAATTCGAGTTTCGAGATTCAAGATCCAGATTAACCAATCAAAAGGCTCATTCGAGATTCGAGGTTCGAAATTCGAGATTCGAAATTCGAGTTTCGAGATTCAAAATCCAGATTAACCAATCAAATGCGGGTTCAACATTGATTACTCCCCTTTATTATGTTTAATCTATCAATAAATCGTTTAATATATTTATAACAAATGAGTCATTTGAATAAATTACAATGCAAGAAAGAGTGTTATATATATTAGAAAGAAAGTTAAATAATCATTTGATTTTTGATCAGCAAGATATATTTCAATTTATATTATGACTTCTTAAATATTAAATAGAATACATAATCAGGAATATATATATTTTTGCATTGTCTACTATATATAAAGGATTGTTGACATAATAATAAAGTTATAAATAGTGACTAAAGATTAACAAAATCCTTGTAGCCTTGATAAATAAAAACCGAGTATATTTTAGTCTTTGACCATAACGCTATGGTCAGAGACTAAAATATAAAACCATAACGCTATAGTTCTGCAGCTAATTTAGACTAATTTACTGTTTGATATCAGATAAAATGAATGCTGCATTTATTCTAATTCATATTTGCAATCTGTATTGTATATATAATTGTTAATTTTCAAGAAATCAAAGCCTTAGATGAACATAAGTAATTGAAAACTTTATTTTAATGTATTCCCTCTATTAGGAAAACGAGCGCGGTTTTTATTTATCAAAGCTACATTGCCTTTCAAAGTTTTAAAGTAACATTTTCAGTGTCGGGAAAAATTGGCAGGTGTTGCCGGTAGGGGTGGGGATTTTGTTAATCTTTAGACACTATTTATAACTGTATTATTATGTCAGCAACCCTTTATATACAGTAGACAATGCAAAAATTTATAAATATATTAAACGATTTATTGATAGATAAAACGTAATAAAGGGAAGTAATCAAATGTTGAACCCGTATTTGATTAGTTAATCTGGATTTTGAATCTCGAAACTCGAATTTCGAATCTCGAATTTTGAATCTCGTATTTCGAAACTCGAATCTCGAATGAGCCTTTTGATTGGTTAATCTGGATCTTGAATCTCGAAACTCGAATTTCGAATCTCGAATTTTGAATCTCGTATTTCGAAACTTGAATCTCGAATGAGCCTTCTGGGCTTTCGTATTGATGCCTATTGTGATATACGCTTTTATCTCAAAAACATGTTCCTAAAGAAAAGACATTTGTAAGAAGAAGTAGCAGAAGCTAAGTGCCAATAAATTTATTTTTCAACTATTTTTAAGATCAAAACCGAAATTTCCCTACTGGGGTTTCCATTGCGCAATATTTCGCGCATCATAGTAGAATTAAGCATATTTACTGATTTAAAGCAACTTTTTCTTTCTTAATTTATAAAACTTAACAAAATTCATAAGTTATGGGTTAAATCATATTATCTCAATTTTAAATAGTTGATTTTAAAACGATTTTTTGTAGCTGATAGATAGATTGACGTCGTAATCGTGTGTTCTTGACATAAGATAACGTGACGCTCTTTAATAAAGGGTGATAAAAATGTTAATAATTAAGAAAAAGTAATAATTATATGCTCTTTTATTTAAAAGATACATGTAGAACTTTGATAAACTCTACATCATAATTCTATTTTTTTTATAAATCCTTTGTACGCATCATATTTTGTAGTACCTTATAAAATAAACAAAGGAAAATAGTTATATTTTTGCATTTTGAAGATGCCCCCTTTGAAAACAAGGTGGTAGAATTTTGTGATTCTTACATATAATGTACAATATGGTATTACCTATCATATATTATAGTTTGAGCAAAAATTGTTTATTTATATAGTCTATTTGTTTACTTTGCTTTAAAGTGCGAAACATTGACACTTTCCCATATAATCTTATAGTAAATGTACCTGTACTTTGAGATGGTCGCTCAACAATACCTAGGCGGTAGATTTTTTCCCAAACTTGGTATGTACACTGAAGTCAATGTCAGTTATATATGGTTTGTCTCTATTGTAGTTTTTACACCAAAAAAAAAACCCAGTCAGCCCCCTCTAATCAATGTCTAGGTGTATTATGATTGTTCAAACCCCAGGATGATGAAACATATTCAACTAAAGTCAGAATACTCATGAATTTTTATTTAGTCTAGGAGACAAGAATTAAAATATTTATTTTTGGATATTGCTGTACGAAAGTATTATTATCTGCAAAATTAGATTGATTGATTGTATATTGTTTAACACCCCTCTCGAGAATTTTTCACTCTTATGGAGACGCCACCATTTGCCGGTGGAGAGTTATTGAGCAGGGAGGGATCTTTTATTTGTCAGCACTTACTGCGACACGGTTTATAGGTCTCATCTGAAGGACCGGTCTCCACATACAGCAGTAGGATACGAACTCGCGACGTAAGGATTCAATCCTTACTTTCCTACTCTAGAGCAGACACTCTAACCACTGTGCCACTCGGACCTTGTGACCTTGACCTTTGAGTTTGACCAGCTCTACCAAAAATTTTCAAAATATTACCATGGTTATAACTTTTTTACTATTTGATACTACAGCTTTAATATATACGAGGGTCATTCAAAAAATACGTAGACAATGCTTCTCATCATCATATGATTATTACAAGATTATAGATCAATACATTTTCGTAAACATAAACATTCATTTTGTCGAAGTGTGAAGTTTCATTCCATTTGACTAAGTAGAACTTATGTTAGCCAAAATTTAAAGCAACATGTTTTGTTACCACGGAGCACGGTTAACCAATTTTGTAACGTCAACAACAATGCTGAGAAAATTTGTCAAAAGTATACTAATTTTTTTTATTTCAAACACAGTCTGTAGTGTCTTCTCCATTTAAAACACATATCCAAAACACTTATCACCTAGTTTGCTAACAATTGTACAAATATAGCTTGAATAAGAATGTTATTGTTTTCAAATTCTTTAAATTACTATGCAATTCTATTATTTCTGCAACATTGAAGCACACATCACGTTCAGTGACGTTCCTAACTCTTTTGACAATATTTTTATCTTTAACCTGTTTCTTTACAGACAATCCATCGTCCGATTCAAACTCGCTACCACTCAAAAATTGTATTTTTAATTTAATACAAATACACAGATTATTTTTCATACAGATCCTGGTTTAAAAGGATTTTTTAAGCTTGTAGAAGAAGTTTCCTGAATGTAAAAACTAATTTTATTGCTACTTGCTGCTCCGTGACGTCCTCCAACGTCATGGTTTTTTGCCTTTTTCAATCAAGTCCTTATGTATTTAGAAGCTGATATCTTTTAAATGGAGCGAGATATTACATAACCTGATTTTATTTTAATTATTACAATAATAGTTTATTTAAACATGAAAATTTTATTTCGTTTCAGTTCCATTTATAAGAGGTATAGCTGTAAATACTATAAAGTGAAAATTAGAAAAATACTCAATTTTGACGGTGCTCCGTGACCCCATTTTTGCTGTTCTAAATCCTTGGTAATTTTAATAAATATGAAGATACATTCCAATTTTTTTACTCAAATTATTTGAATCTGTTGTTAAAATATTTGTACCAAATTTGGATATAATATGACGTTAAATAAAAAAGTAAGAACAAAACTCTACGAACTTTTTGAATGACCCTCGTACATCACATGGGTATTTCCTTTGCAAGATCTATCATAAGGTGTGGAATCATTTGAATTCGTGGGGGTCAATGTTCGTAGGTAAGCAAAGTTTGACCTGTTCGTGAGGACGAAATTTCGCGGATGACTCTTAAATATGATGGTTCAATGAATCAATATTTTAACAAAATTGACATTCGAGGGGATGTAAATTCGTATAGGTAAGGATGGCCCTCGAACCCGGAATGCACTCCGGGTTTGCTTTCTGTTAGGTTGTGTCTGGTCGGTACTGTACGTCAAAGCTCCAAAGCTTATTAGCAAACTAAAATGTGCTTCATAAATACTGCCTTAAACAAATCATACAGGAATTAAACGTTTCCAGTCGAAAAACGTTCACTTATTTTACTCAGTCAAATTGTAGTGTTTAAGAGTTAATTTCTTTCGTCATTTACTTTAATAAATTATATATTTTATTTCTACATGGTGTTTTTTGTTTTTGCCTGCTTTTACCAAAAGCAAGCCAGTCGTTTGGCAGAATAATTAAGGAACATAAAGAAGAAGGTTCATTTATGGCCTGTTTGGCCTTGTGAATTTCCGAAAAATCTGAAACTGCTTAATTTTAGTTGAGTCTACTTTATTTTTTATGTCTAAAATGGAACATAAAGTACTTGTCAATAAATTGGTATACATACAGGGCCGTTTTATGCATAAAGTGAACCGATCTATTTTCAAAAGTTTTTGTTGCAAAAATAATGTAATTGCTAATGCAGTATTACAAAATTATAAAACCATGAGTTAGCATCCACGATTAAGAGTATTTCATTGGTAATAAGGGGATTTAGGACTATGCACGAGAAATAGCTGGCAGAAAAAATCATGTGAACGTTAATTATATTATTAATCATATTATTATCATAATAGTAATTGCTTACAAAACACTCACGTTGCATGAATATTGATCAAAGATTTTTATCTATTCTAGTAGACATTCACAGATTTCAAACATTTACTCAATCCAATAAGTTTATGACTTTCATATAAAAATATTGAGTTCATGAGCAGCAATGAAGACCGAAAAGCCTATTTAAACAATGCAAATTGAAAGCAGAGCGAATACGATCCCCAGGAAACATTTCATGACGGATTGGAACAGATCCTGATGCATTGCAGGGGTGAATATTCTCTGTCAACAGGTCACATCGGTCGTGATCTCTTTTTATGATGGGACAAATGGATTTTCAGTAGACTTTTCAGTGTGTGAGATATGATTAAAATCATTTTAAAGACGGTTATCAACATTTGACTTACACTTAGTGATAGATAACTTCTATTGACGAAGTCATTTATATTGTATATATTGTATCTAATTTAAACCGAGTGTCCTTATTTATTATTTTTATAAACTTTCTTGACAGATGTGAATTATCAGACAGTGCATCGCATCGCATAGGGGATCTTAAATTTGGTTCAATAATCAAATGTAAATATTTTTTACAAAGAATCGAATTGAAACATTTCACAGCTTTAGCGACATTTTATATGTAAGAAAATTTTTTGCATTCATTATTCATTTCTCACTTATCTAGGCTTCTTTTAAACTCATACGATCTAGAAGAAAATGATTAGCCTGATAAACACTAAAGGCGGTAAACAAAATACTATAGATAAACTAGACAGCGTTGTGTAATGGTTTGAATACATGTATCTTGCTAAAGTGTCGCAGAGTAAAGAAATGATCCTGAAATTCGTTCTTTGAATGAGAACGTATAAATTACGGTACTGTTTCGCATTTGCTAATAGCACAAAAAAGATCTCTCACTGCTTAATGGCCCGAAATGCCGAGTAAAAGTATAATTTGCAGACCTTCATCGGTTTGTGCTGTTAGCGTCTTAATATAAGTGAAAATTTCTTGAGTGGGACGTTAAACAACAAATAAAGAAACGATAAACGGAAAGAAAAAGAACGAGAGAGAGAGAGAGAGATAGAGAGAGAGAGAGAAGAGCCTCATATACCATCGAGATTTTTTACACCTATCATAATCCAATGAAAGTCACCCAGCTATATAATGTGCATCTACCTCATTTTACTGACGTTAGAAATTCCTGAATTAATTTTTCCCACCTGAGTCCTTGTGGTTTAGATAAAAATCAATGTTTTAAATTGTTTTGGATATGAACATTGGATCCCAAATACACTAAAACATTGCCTGATTCTGTTGCTATAGTAAAATGATACAGGGAGTATCTCTTAAATCATATCAAAACAAAAGATAGATATGTGGAATTTTGGTAAGATTTTACTTCTGACAAATTTAATATCATATCAATTATCATTTTGCTTTCGTTCTTCAGGATGTTCAATATAATATGATAGCAAATAAGGGACGGTTAATGAACCGTTGACGTCAAACAAACATATGTTCCTAAAATTAAGAAATAAATATACGCTTCTATTTTGTAATACAAGAAATAAAAGATTGCATTGTTTTTCCAGTCTTTGTTAATCGAGCCAATGAAGTTCCGTGTTGTTAAATATGTTGCTGCAAGCCTGAAATATATATAGCCACTCATTTCCCTTTGACAAATAGCAAAACAAAGGAAAGCTGCAGCAAAATACGAAAAGGTAAGTTAAGAAATGCAACAAGAAAGGGGGTTGATACAATTGCGTTTGAATAGGTCCTTTCCTTAATTAATCTGTGTGTTTTTATGTAATGCAGTTTTATATCTTCCTGAAAATATAACTTATTTACAAAACGTTTTCGCAACATTAGAATTTTTACAAAATTATTTTATATCTTTTACATTCCAACCTTCACCTCTTACATAAATGCCAGGAAAATCCTGATCAACATTCAATATGAATAATTAAAAATCAGAAAAGGATATTATCAGCATATTTTCAGAAACAATGTATTAATAAACAATCTTCTTATTTTTGATATACATTTGCGAAAACAATTTAAATCTAAAAGAATCTTCCAATTTCTGAATACATACACATTTATCAAAAGAAGTAAACTAGATATTTATTCTGCATTTTAAGAAATTTTAGTTTAAACACAATTTGTGTCTTCTTTCCTACTTTTTATACCTTTCGGTGTTTTTTATTGGTTCATCCTTTTTCGTGCACAGTTTTGTATTAAATGTGTATCCTCACTTTTTATAAACCTTTCAGATTTTTGAATGTCATGCATATTTTACTCAGTGTTTGCAATGTATTTTTACTATTATTTTTGATTTTTTTCATCTTTTTCTTATAAAAAAATTAAATTCTTTTTTTCTAAGATTGCATGTAAAAAGATAAAAAAAAAAATTTTAAGAATCAAGTTTTTCAAAAAAAAAAATCCTTTCATTCAATTTTCTATGGTACAGCTTTTAATTTTTAGGATGAGGACTATAATTTTCCTTTGCCTCGTGCTCTTCATGCATCTTCTGACCTTGGAAGAAGGGGAGGCAAATATAATGTCAGAACGTTGGAGATGTGGATGTGGCGGGAAATATGGAGCTGGGTGTGGGTGTTCTTACAGCTTTAAAAAGAGAAATATGGTATGTTTCCATGTCGGAAGAATATACATGTACACTGTACATGTTATAATTATATTCCCCACGTGATACCCCATTTTAATTTTTTTTTTCACTGTATACCTTGGAATCATGTTCGTGGGGACGAAAGTTCTTTGATTTTGTGGGTCATTTTTATCCACGCATTTACATTCATACATACACTACAAGATGCTTTATTCCAAAATTGGTTGAAAAAGGTTGTGTGGTTGCAGAGAAGAATGTATTTTGTCACCAACATTTTGTGTTGTTTTCTTCCAAGAGACATTCACTAGATAGCTAGCAAAAAGTTTCATTAATGACACGGTTACTCGTTGATTTAGACTTACGTTAAAAGTCTAGTGTTATAATTCTAAATAGCATATAACTTCTTTCATGATATGTATCAAATACCCTCTTCCAAATACATAATGTATAGTGAAAGATGAACACAATCCTTCTTTCTAAAATTTTAGGAACAAATGGCCAAAAGATTTCCTCAGCCAGATAACGAAGTCCAGGTAAATATTTCATATTCAATATATTAATATTTTAAGGAAAATGCTTTAATGCGTCAGGGTTTTGTGCTATACATGTACTTTGCAATTGATTGATTACAGCTTGAGGATTTGACAGAAGAGGCATTGCGAGATTGATGTAAAACGAGATGCCGGCCGCTCCAACAAAACAGATCCCTGAAAATTTTCCTTAAAAAACAAATAAAATTTTGAATTGAAATTCTGTTGTGTTTTATTGGTTATAAGGTCAATTCAAATGAATTTTGGAACAATCTCTTTCCACAATTTTGTTAATGGTTGCGTAATATTCAGACGATAGTTGCTTGAAAAATCTCACTGTCTGTATATTTACATTTGGAAAACAATTTAGACTTTGTAAATGGTGTAGGGTCTACTTTACAAGTATATGAGAAATGTTTGTGATTACATTGAAAAAGCAATCAATACAGTTTCGTACTGTATATTAGAGATGATGATTTACCTTATCATTTAATTGCATTCATTTCTATTGCCAATGTACCCTTTTCCTAGGCAAAATATGTCATAGGAAATATTCTTGTCGACTCTCGTCATGGTAAAATTCAACGCAAAGTAATATGTTGTGTGAGACAAATTAATAATTCAATCGAAGAGAAAATCATTTTATTGTTAATCATAGAAATATTTACAGAAAATAGATATACCAATCATACCGATGTGAAATCCTTTTAAGTGGCTATATCTAATCAATAATGATGGAGTGTTTTTAATCAACTTAATAACAATAAGTTTTTGAATTGTGTACATAGAGGTTTTATTTAAGTTCAAAATATGGATCATCGGGAAAGATGCAGATATGTGCGAAAAAAAAACTTCTCCGAGATAGCA
Organism: Saccostrea cuccullata; assembly: GCF_032062105.1. NCBI lineage: Eukaryota > Metazoa > Mollusca > Bivalvia > Ostreida > Ostreidae > Saccostrea > Saccostrea cuccullata. The sequence continues at coordinate 114,187 of NW_026941522.1, forward strand.
AACGATTTTATGAAGTTGTTAACAATTTGCAGATATGTTAAGTGTTAAGGTGAGTTCGGTTTCCAATGTTTGCAAAAAAGGGATAGAACTAAAAAAGTTCCTCTCTCAAAGCGTTTCCTCTGAAGCGATCGATTGATTGTTTAGTTAAACGTTGCGTTAAAGAATTTTAAACTCAAATAAAGACTTTAACATATACCAGTGAATGTCTTAAAATTTAGACCTACAATATATTTGATACTTATGGTCAGCCAGCGGTGAGATTTCTTCACAGTATATCGTTACTCTGGGCCTCGGTTTTATAATCTCAATCGAAAACCCCTGCTTTTCATTTCTAGTGCCAGTTAAGCGCTTTGCGAAAGAACAGTAACTTCCTTCTTTTAATCAAGTCTTATTTTTTCCTCTTTTCCCTTAATTACTTCATTGAAATTGAAGACTTTGTTGTCTATTTGTCATTATGTTTTTTCAGGTTACTAAAGCTGAACACGATTCATAAAAGGAATGTGTCCGCCACTTTTGTTTGGAAAATCGCTATACCTGCAGACATCTATAGGACAGGACTTTGTCGCTGTTCAGTGTATTTAGTCGACACCGGTGTAAACGGACGTATGCTATACAGCACTCGGTATCGACAATTATAACGTTATACTTCGTCTAACGCAGGAAAATAAGATACCGAGGAAACTTACATTAAATTTTTTAGTTGTACAGGTCAGTGCAGTATACAAACAAACACACTGTCAGATATACGTAACTACAATAAAATGTAAACAAAGGTAATGCAAGATAACCGGCACGAACACAAGTCGCCATTCCACGCCGATACCCGTGACAATAAAGCAGTCAGGTGTGACGAATCTGAAGGAGTATACCCTGGTGTTGATGTATCGTAGATAATGATATCGAAAATGGCGTATGCCTATTTACGAGTCGTGTTCAGCTTTAAGCAAGTTTTAAAAAATTGTCACATGTATAACACTCAATGTTACCTCAATATGTGCTTCAAAGGTCATAATCATAGTTTTGGCAATGAGTCACTTACGTTCATTGTCTCTATTGGATTTTCATTTTACCGTGTGTTTGTGTTCATTGGTTTAATAAATCTCTCTAGATATTCTTATTTTCCGTACTCTCTTTTTCCAAACCGTTTGCATATGGAATAGGTATTCGACCTAATGCTGTTATTTTAAAAATTCATCTTAAAGTTTGTTGAAGTTTGTAAATACTGCCAAACTTTCCGTTTATTAACATTAAGATACTATTAACCTTTGGAATATCTTTATAGTGTTAACTGTTTTGATGATTAACATTATATTAAAAAAATTTAATTTGTCTGGTTTCTTATTTTAAAGTTTTTTTTTTGTTGTTGTTTTTTTTTTTTTTTTTTTTGTTTTGTTTTTTTGTTTTTGTTTTTGTTTTTGTTTTTTTTTTTTTTTTTGTTTTGTATTTTTTTAATTATACATAATGCAGATTAGGAACAGAATTCAAGCTCAAAAATTCATTAAACAATATACAATTGGAGCAGAGCAAACAGGGACATCGAAAACATTACAGTAAGAATCAGGTGCCATGTAGGACTGAACATCCCTTGCTCTTTGACTATTTTTTTATCTAATATTCTTATAAAACCAGTTCAATAACACACACTGTAAAGTTGTATAATCATGTATGTGGCAATATGAAAGAACAGGATTTTTGCAGAAACATTTAAAGGACGGGCACATGTATATTTTTACACTATTGGCATTCTTATATTATTATATATAAAGTATACAGCATAGTATTATAATTATCATAATTCAAAATGTTTAACACAATTACCCTTAACAATGTCTATATAAGTTTAACATGCAAGCATAATAGAAATCTTTTTTCTTGAAATATTTTTAAGAAGGTATTAAACATTGTCATTTTCAAGGTTTTTAGCATAAATAATGTGAGTTATGCAATCATTTCAAGTACATTATACATTTATTTAACGGCCTCAGGCAGACAGTTTGGTTCGAGGGTCCGACAAAACGCATTTTGCCCTCGAAATCAGTCAATAAATGTTTTGTTAAACCTTTCATTTTATTTTATTTTTGACATACATTTATTTGTACTGTCTTCCTTGATGTAACATCTGGTCCGTCACTGTTAAACACCAAAGAATAAAAATGAGATTAAACCCCGCCCTTTCTTTGACGTAAGCGGTCCAACGTCTCACCGACCGGTTCAACATCTCACTCAGCGGCCCAACATCGATAATTTTATGCCCTTTCAGCAAAACATTAGAAATGTTAGACATTTTTATACCCTCCACTTGAAAAGCGGGAGGGTATATAGCAATCGTTAATTCCATCCGTCTGTACGTCCGTCCGTCCGTCTGTTAAGCTTTGGGGTACCCATCTCTTATCCGCAACTCCTCTCATACCACTGAATGAAATTTGACGAAACTTTCACAGAATCTTTATAACATATTGCCATTGTGCACCTCCTATTTTACTTTTTGATCCGACACATATTTTGGGTTTCACAGCCACAGCAAAACATGTAATTTGCCATTATAACTATATGGAGGCAGGGGGTATCATTTAGTGAGCTCATCGCTCACAGTACCTCTAGTATATATAGATTTGTTAGGAACAAGAACTGGTATAACAATATAGATTTTCCCACGAAAGACTTACATGTAGTTGACAGACCTGGGCAGAGAAAATATTGACTGAATAAAAAGTTTAAAAGATTTTTTAAAAAAAACTTTTAAACGTATATGTAAAATTATCTTTAAAAAGATTTCAAGGCTGAGAAGGGTCATTAATGGGTGTCAATTTGTCATTAGAAATTTGTTATCAAGTTTGTTTATTATACCTAATCTGAGGGTTGATGCAAGTATTTATCAAAAGCTTACTTCTCAAATATTGACTAAACAATATTCCGTAAAAAGATGAATGGTGTCTTTCTAATAATAATAAAAAAAGAAAACAGCGTGCATTAGATTTCAAGCTTACTAATAATCATTATCAATGATAGGTAATTTTGTTTTTGATTTGATTTTATTTATATTCAAAAGCTAAAATTTATGCTAAATTTTGAGATTGTTAAAGGTAAGCTATTTTTTCCATAAATAAATACCCCCACGAGCTTTTCGAAAAAAAAAAACATTGAATAGATTGAAACAATGTTTATAATGCGCACACTTGTACATTTGTATTTTACTTTCGGAAAAAAATCTCTAAAATTTACATTCAATTGGTTTCAATTTGCATATAATGTCTTGTTCAAATAAAGCATGCGTAATACAAATGATATTTTACTACACCTCCCGGATGCTGTATGATTCATGATTAAAATGTATAAAATAGACAAAGTATATGCTGACTGACATTAACTCCATTGCCAACACCTGCAATATACGATAAGGTAAGCTTTTTACAAACTATTTAACTTAATGTCAATTTCTACCAAAAAGATATATTATGTACATGACAGTTCATTTACGAACCAATATATCAAATTATTTCGTGTAGATGAGATTTGCATTGTTCTTGGTTCTCCTGTTGGTCCTTTATGGTCTAGTGGAAGCAGAAACTACCACCACCACCACTTCTGCTACCAATATCACTTCTACCAATTCTACGATCCCTGTACAATGGTGTCTCTGTAGTTACCGATGGTGGTGGTGGCGTTTTTGGCGATGGTGTCCCTGCACATCGAGTCTCCAGAGTGAGCAAAAATATCTTATAATATCTTATTTTTTCTCGATATTCGGTTATATATCACGAAAATCTACATTTTTTAAAATATGAAATGTTTATGTTAACATTTCAAAAAAACTGAAAGTAAGATTTTTTTTTAATTTGAAAAGGATACCAATAATTAAGAATCGCGATTTCCATTCATTTGGCAGCAAATTAAAAAAATGGGGGCACTTGTGCATTATAATTTTAAAAGGTAAAATGATTCAAAGAGACGTGTTAATTGTTGATTTATTTCATTTATTTCAAGAATTTGATTTAAAATTGTTAATGCACACTGCTTTTTAATAATTATGTGATGGAAAGAGGAACGAAGCGTAATCAGCCGTGGGTTTCCGACGATGTTTCATTACTTGATTCAAGACTTTTTTTTAATTTCAAAAGTATTTAACCCTCAGATGTAAGTTTTCTTTTCCTTTTTAAATATGTGAATATCTGGTTGCTTAATTCTTTGACTATTACTTGCATGACCAAGAACAGGTACATATAATCATCAATTTAATGTTGCATTAATCTATTGTTTTAACTTCTTTTACGCTTTGTTATTTTTTGCATATCTTCTCATTTCAGCGGAAATACACTTATTTTAATTATTCTTTTTTTGTTTGTTTAGATTGACAAAATATCCAACTCAGAACTCGATACAGCTGAAAAGAGTTCCCTGCATTCCAGAAAAAATGTTTTTTCAAGTTTCTCAAAGATTAAAAGATAAAATTATTGGGATTTTTTTTTTCATTTGGAGTTTATTTCTGACTGAATACATATATTTTGTATCCAAACTGTATAAACAGAGGGGCCATAACGTGTCCCTAGAGTAGGTGATATTTTCTGGCAAGGTCATCATTATACGACCATATATTTTTTAAATGGGTATTGAAAAATAAAGCATAAAATTTAAATCAGCAGTTAGATTGTCTAACGCACCCACGTGCTTGTACTTGGAACATGGTTTTAAGTGTTGAATCGTTATGATACGTAAACAGTATTATGCACGTGACAAAGGAAGAGTACGAAATAAATAAGAAAAGTTGAGTATGGAAACCGTATGGGTAAAGTCATCTCATTTATTTCGTCATTAGATGTTGCTATTACATGAAACATACAATAATCAAAATAGTACATAAATATGAAAAACACTTATCATACATACCATCATATATAGATGTACATTTTGTAAGTACATGCATAATTTGGAAACAACTAATTCTTCATTAATGCCCTTTGTTGTTTTTTTTTTCATTTGCGTATAATTCGTAAATTCGATAGACGGAAATTACGAACAGTATTAAAGCTCCAAAATTATCAGCCGTGGAATCAGGTGCCAGGTCGAGGAGTGAGTATCCCCTGCTGACTAGTCACATCCGCCATGTGCTCCGTGTCATGATCAGAAAATAACGGAAAAATCCGTCGCCAGTACAGTGTGTGAAAAAAAGACCTAACAATAAGTATGAAAAGCATCGGACAGGATCCGACTTAATGGATGATAAATTGTATTTGCACACACGGTCATTCTATCTACCACAGAACTTAATAAATGATGACTCTAAACGATACTTCAAATATTCTTGTTTCATCGAATTGTTTCTGAACAGCTTGAATAACTTAACTCGTTCAAGAAATACGTAGAGCATCCTCTGTGTATAGAATCAACTGATATATAAACCCTGTATGCAAGTGCTGAATGTACTTTACTGTATAGATAAGGATAGCTGATGATTGAAGATTAAGACACCATGTTTATCATATAGATTTGATGTTAGATTTCCATTATTCTATTTCACTTTTTCTAGTAAATTTCAAGTAAATTATCCAAATATTAAAAAGATGTTTGAGACTCTGTAGTTTCTTCTTTTTCAAGCTCATCGTGATATATCGTATTGACATTAGAAGTGAAATAACCATAATTGACAATACGTCATTGATATATATCTAAATGTCAAATAAAAGTCCACATCAAATGTTTACATCTATTCTTTTATAAGATTATGGATATATTTTGCTTCATATAAATAGACAATAGGTCTGCTAATAACATGGTGAAATTGGTATCCAAGGGAATTTCAACAGATTATTGGATGACCTAGTCTCCAAAAACCACATAAATGTTGCCAAACATAAAAGATCAATTATCAAGTATTGAAATGCAGTTTTTTTTTTTTTCAACTCTCAACAGAAACATCGGAATGCTTCCTTTTACCCAAGTTTTTCTGTGTGTTTACCCTCAATCCAATGTAGCCTTGGTTTGTCAAGACTTTCTGACGAACAATAACATTTACACACTTGACTGGTAAACGAAAAGTCCATCTTTTTCATATTGAGTATCTGTTGGACAGAGTAGACGATAAGGTTCGAAATTCCAAAGTTGGTCTCTTTGAACTAAGGTCTGCCTTGTTGAAAGGACTGAATGATATCCTTTTTCAAAGGATAAACACACTGATGAACTCCATGTAAGGGAAAATAAAGGATGTGACCGATAGGCGAGGAGACATTGAAGATGATGAAGAGAAATTTCATTTTTTTTTAATTATGAGGCATAATTAAATGCGATTAAACATTATTTTAAACGTAAGATGGGAGAACTTGAAAATACAAATGGAATAATAAAATCTTTTCACCTTAAAAATTTCACCTGCTTTTCTCTTTTTTGTATGCATGTATATGGAAATTATGAACAGTATCCAAGTGCAATAAAACCTTCAAACAATACAAATTTGAAGCAGAGCAATCTCGGACCTCCGAAATATCAGAAATTGGATAAGGTGCCATGGTGGGGTTATCGTCCCCTGCTGACTGGTCAAACTAACTGTGTGCTCCTCGTCATCATCAAGAAACAACGAAAAATATGTCGTCAATTTAGCATGTAAACATTGGCCTAACAATCAGTATGAAAAACGTCAGTCAACTTTTAGCAAAATTATATGATGTTTTCGCTAACAAGGCCATTGTATCGACCATAGAACTAAGAAAATCATGAGTTAACACGAGACTGCTGATATTCTTGTTCCATCAACTTGTTTGTTAATTACTGAAATCGTTTTACAAATTGTTTGAACGTAGGGCATTTTCTTACATGTATCAAATCATCTGAGATATAAACCCCGTGTACAGGTGATGAAGGTAAATTGCTGCATAAACAAGGGATGTTGACAATTAAAAAGTTCAAGTCATCACGTTAATCATAAAGCACAGTTGTTAGATTACCAATAACGTCTCTTTCCGTTAAAATATCTTTTTGATTTTAAAATTGAAATAACCATTACTAGTATTAATTGACAATATGTCGTCGATATATCTGAATGTTGAGTTTAAGGCCACAGCAAGTTAACGGTTATGACGGTGCGCGGTTGGTACAATTATTTATGGGAATTCCAATAGAATGTTGGAAGACCTTTATTGCATCCAATAGCGTAGCTGGTACATAACCGAAACTTTAAGCCATAATCTTGAATGATCAGCTACCCTATCCAGGACGTAGGGTAAGCTAGCATAAATATTTGATGCTGATTAACAAATCGAAAATGGCTCCCGAAGTTAAGTGTACTTCACAAAGCATTCGATTTAAAAAAATGTACTATTTTCTACAGTTTATCGGGCTATAATGTACATGTAAATTTACATTATTTATCTTTGCGTGAAATAAGCAAATTTTGTTCCAAAAAAGTTTAAACAGATCTAGATATGTTTTTTATGAAAAGAAATCTGACACTAAGTGGCTTAGTAAGCCGTCCGTTCAGTGCGACAGATGTCTAAGAAATAGCTGCTAGCTCTACGATCTTGAATGCAGCCCTGGTCTCCAAAATATCCACATAGATACTGTCAATCAGAAAAGATAAAAAACAATAATTAAGATGCAGATATTTTTGTTTCACTATCAAGAAAAATGTTAGAATGATTGCTTTGTGTGTTCTTTAATCAACAAATTCCCTAAGACTACAAAAAGAATTAGGAAAAATATTCTGATAAGTGGATAAAAGAATGAATTAAAACCTCAATACATAAATGAATAAGTATTGCTCAAAAGGTGATATAATATTAAGGATGAATTCTGCTGATCATTTCACCACAAGTGGGTCTTCGTACTTAAACATGTCGTAAAATTCAAACTGACAACAATTTACAAACAAGTTTTTATGATTTACATGTTTAACTATATTTATTTTTAAATAAAAAAATCTTTCTATGTTGTATTGATGACCAAGACGTCCGCATAATTACGATATTTACGACATAGGCCTAAGAAAGTCGACAAGTGAAATCGACATGATCGAGAGGGGAAGAAGACGGGATCTCCCGTTTCAGAGCGACAGGAATGCCCAGTGGCACTCCGTTAAAAGAGCCAACCGACAGAAATTTGAAAACATTTAAAAAATCGCCGATATCACAATCAGGCCATGTACATTCTCGAAAGCGACGCCCCAAACATGTCAGCCAAGAGCGCCGAAGTGTGTTGACGACGTTCCAGAAGAAGTGGAAAGCGAAAATGTAGGTATCCAATGCTTTCAAACTTATTGAAATAGCAATGTTTATGCATTATAGATATAAAAGTTTCAAAATACCTAGTATACTGTCACATCGCAAACTGAAACATAGCATAAACATGTTAGATTCTGCATACATGTACGGAACGTTAGGGGTCTTCAGATTTGTGCAGACGACAGCATTCGTATTATCCTTTTTATTGCAACTTTAGTATATGATAAATTTCGTTTGATATTGTAAATGCAGAATATCTATCCCAAATATATAGACATACCCATTACCGTACGAAAATAATAAGATAACATCTATAATTTTTAGCTGTTTACATTCGATAATTACTAGATCGCTTCAATCTATGGCGGCCAATGCGGGTTAAAAAAATGGAATATTTCCGAAACATTATAGAATATGTAGAAATTATTTGATTCTAAACTACAGGCTTGGGTTCATTAAAACAAAGTTAGATAGACAAAATAATGATTTTACATTTTTTGAACAATGAAATTACCAGTAATTATAATTTTTTTTCCTAAAATAATTCTATTCAGGTAAGTCTTGTTGTCACAAGAATCTCAAATGAAGAACTTTAGAAGAGAGCAGGTTTTTAGAACCACTAAAATCGGATGGAGAAAACCATGAAAATCAGATTGAGAAAGTGGGACTGGATTTGACTTATCCCAGGGAAGCCACCATCTAACACCACAAACCAGAACCCAAATACCACAGGGCAAGAGAAAGTGAGGACATCTAACAAAATCTGTTATGAAGTTTCATGTGTTAAATAATTACTTTTTGTTCATAAAAAGCTTTTCTTAACAACATTGCAATTATTACCTGAAATTATCACGCAAATTTTGAATATTTGGTGAATAAAACACATACTTTGAAGCCTAAATGCCTTGATTTATTTTCATTAAATGCTGAAAAAGAAATAGGGGGTGAGGATATAAAAAATATCAAAACTTTCTTATATGTGCATTAACCCCTACTTTTCATGCTATGAAAAGGAGCCATAATACCTAAAGAAAGTGTACAACAATTTTCTTAAAAAGTTAAATTGTAGAAATATGTTTTTCTTAGGTTTTTTGAGCAATTTTATAGGGAAAAATTTGCCTAATTTTGACACTGGTGAACAACATTTTGGGGCACAATTTATTGTACTGGTATTTATTTGCTCATATTTTGCTTTAATAATCAACTTTGCAATACTTTCAAGTAAATCTAAGCAAAATTGAGTTTGAGATTGATTGTATTTATAAGGTTATGGTGTATTTTATGGTCTAATAGCATTTTTAATGAAATTTCCCATGCTCTATTTTGGCCTATGTTCGAAGGGTTGAATCTCTCTTAGATGAATACTAACATACACTTTTCTTGTCTTTAAATTATTCCTTGGATATTACACTTTCAGAAAGATATAAGCATGTGGAAAGTTTAATGCACGTTTTTTTTCCGCGTATCAGCAGAATACATCCTTACTGAATGAAACTTATTTTAACCTCCGATTTCAGTAGTCAAACGTCCGGTATTTCTCTTTGACGCTTTTTGGATTTCAATGTCTCTTAATATTTCATAACATTCAGATTCCTTCAGGAAACACAATACACAATATCAATTTTAATAAAAGACAAAGATACAAAAGAGAAAGAGTGAGAGAGAAAGAGAAAAGAGACAGAGAGAGAGAGGGGGCACACAGTGGGAAAGAGAGAGGGGGCACACAGAGGGAGAGAGAGAGAGAGATTCTTACCCCTATGCTCTTTGTCGCTCTTCTGCTTCCTTACTCATCCTCTCCACATTTTCAAAGATGTCTTCCTCTCAATGTCTTCCTTTCAATGCTTCGTCTGACACATTAATGTCGAAAAAATTATATTAGAAACAAAGGAACAATATGGTTTTCAAAAAAAGGTAGATTTAAAAAAATCACAGGAAATAACTACAGAGTACCAAAAAATCATTTATTGCATAAAAAATCGTATTAAGGTAATATTACATTTAAACAAATAATATAAATGCATAATGTACATGCATCAGCAATTTAAAGGCTATGATTAATTGTATTCCTGTTATATGCAAAAAATACAAATAAAAATGGTTATCTCAATCTTATTAACATAACACTAGTAAGTTACGAAAACAGATCGGGGGGTCATGAGTTTGAATCTCGGCCAAGACTGATTTAAGACCATAAAATGGGCAGCAACTGTTCCCTCGGCATGCGCTCAGCAAGTGAAAGTTGCGGGTCCTTCGGATGAGACCTTAAAAACCGAGGTCCTGTGTCAAGGCTGACGTTAGCACAATAAAGATCCCTTACTGCTCAATAGCCCTGAGTGCCCAAGTTAAGGTAAAAAAATTGAAGCCCTTCACTGATATATTGTGACGTCTCTATATACATGAGTGAATTATTCTCGAGTGGGACGTTAATTAAATATGCAATTAATCAATCAATACGAAAACAAAAAGTTTCTACATTTTCCTATAGGTTTAAATTATATAAATGAAAGCAAATTATGTAGATCTTAATATTGTCATAAAACTAAAATATGGCATTTTTTGGACGAATTGCTAAATGCAATACTTTACTACGTTTGTAAAAAATGTAGAATACTTACTTCGTCTTATTTATGGAATTGTTATTGGGTAATACAAGGGTTCCCATTAATTGAGACAGTCAAGTCGTAAGACAAGTTCTGCAAAAAATGTTTTTTCTTCTCATTTTCGAATCGTCAATTAGATTGACAGACTGTTTACCATCGTTTTCTCGAAGTTCTATTCAAGATTTTTTTTTTATTTTAAAGCAACTTTGATCTACAATTCCATTTTATTATTTCATACACACTTCACGGTAGCCTAGTGGTTAGAGCGTTCGCTTCGTGATCGGGAGGCCCGGGTTCGAATCTTGTTCGCAGCGCCTACTCATACCTAACACGTAAACAAAGGTAGTGACTGTTCCTTCGCCAAGCGCTCGGCACTAGAAGTGAAAGTCACGGGTCTTTCGGATATGACCTTAAAAATGTAGGTCCCGTGTCACGGTAGGCAATGGCACGATAAAGAACCCTCACTACTCAATGGCCCTGAGTGCCGAGTATAGGTCTAAATTTGAAGCCTTCACCGGCATACGGTGGCGTCTCCATACGAGAGAAAAATTCTTGAGAGGAACGTTAAACAATACCCAATCAATCAATTATCTCATACACTGCTGTTTGAGGCAGTTGAACTAACCTTAATGAAAAAAGAAATATTTGCATTGCTACTTTTTAGTTTTTAAAAATCTTGCAAATATTGATGCAATAGAGTAAAATGTCCAGGTAGACACCTGACTGTCGAGTTGCTTGACATTGTGTTAGCAAAGGCGGTTAAACAGATTTAGATATTTGCGATCGTTTAATCAGCTCTAACGGTCACAAATACAATGCTAGAAGACGATAGTTATTCATGTTCCTTTGAAATTTATGCATTTTGTTTGATGAAAAGATCTTTTTAATTGAGTGTGATAAATTGAATGCACGTTATGAGGCATACTTCGATTATGATGTAGCAATGAAAATATTTCACTTTTCATTAAGAACGAAAAATATTTTCTTACCCCGTTTCAATAACAGATACCGTAGTAGACTCTGTAGTAATATTTGCAATTGGTGGAGTTACAAAATCTATAGTTTCACGTAGTATGTCTGTGATAACCACAATGAGCTGACTTAGCAGAAATCCCGTGGATAAGGTATAAACAAAGCACGGCAACGCTGAGGGCGAGGAGGTTCATCGGCTAAAGCATATAAGAGCAGTCTCACTACAAATAAATTTAAAACCTGAGATTATCAATTGTGTATTTTTCTCAGTTTTTGTCTTGAGTTTAACACAAAAAAGGAACAATTTAATGCGCCATGTTATTGAGGAAATTTATTTTGCGTCACTATAACATTGCATGCTATGACAAAACAGTATGATACATGTTGTAATAATGAATTGAACATTAAAAAATATAAAAATTGTCAGTGTAAATATGTATTAAGTAAAAACAAACATATAGCTATAAAGTTTTTGTTACAGTAGATTATTTCTTAGAAACTGAACTTCTTCATATTTGTAATTGAACAAGTTTAAGATTTAAAGAATCTAGGTATATATTTTTTTGCTAATTTAATACAAAAAAAATGAATATATACCTTAAAAGTAAACATTTTGGTCCCAGTATTTTCCCTTAAAAAAGAAAATCTCACAAATCTACAAATAATATTTCTGTAACTGTAGTTATATAAATATAAAGATCTGAATATGCATACATGAAACTTTGTTTCTAACTGTTTTATCTTATATATAAATTCTTGAAATTAAAAAAACACTGTGATATTTAAACGCCATTTCTGTCAATGGTCAATTAGAATTAGAAAAGCTTAAAGTACGAAAGCAATAGGTTCAATAGAGTGAAAAAGTGGGTCAGAATAAATTTTCACATCAGAAATCTCTTATGTATGAATGTCTACAAAATAGAAAAAAATCAAAATATGTGACAAAAAGAAAGAACATCGAAAAAAAAGCCATTGACGACTTCGGACTTCGACTGAATAGAAAGACATTATAGATATTTATAAAAGGCGGATTTCAAGTTTATGTTCTATATCAAATTCATGAATTAAATTGAAACAAATCTTGTATATGTTCAATCTGCTCTAGCAGTTAAAAATTGATACTAAAAATTACAGCTCTTCAATGGTGCTGTGCGCCATTACGAACTCCAAAACATTTGTTCTTGATGATAAAAATGATAATTGAAATGCATAGCGTTAATTTTTACGGATTGAAAAAGTGCCCCTTTCCTTTACAATCTTAAAGTAGAGTTAAGTTTGTGATCAGGCATAAAAACTGCTTTGAATGCAGACTTTACCCTCACATTGACCAAGTCAAGGGCATGTAAAAAAAAAATCTGAAACCTTTCCTTTTCATGATTGTTTTCATTGCATCCAAACGCTACAAGTTATATATACCTTCAATGTATTATCTTGCTGCTAACACTTTGCAGCGATTACTTATTTAATTTCTAACTGTTTAAAAGACGTATAAACGAGCCGTTTTTAAACACAGTAAGTATTTTGTTTGACCAGGATTGAAAACTGAGACACCAGAGCAATGGCGCACAAAATATGCAAATTGAGAAATTCAAACTTTGATTCGGTAGTAAAACATCCAAAAAAAAAAAAAAAAAAAAAAAAAAAACAATTTCCTGGATAAGAATTTTCATGGAGAATTTTAACAGCCTGTAAAATTTTTCATATGAAAAATCTATCAGACATAATAACAAAAATTATTAGAATAATATTTCACGTTAAAGTTTAAACCTTTAGAGAATCAGGGATCAGTCAATCAAATCAGGGTTTTTATATTAATTATCATTTGTAACATATGCGGAGTGGTTAATGCGTTCGCTCTAGAGTCGAGCTGTGCGGATATACCAGGGTCATTCAAAAAATACGTAGACAATGTCCTCCATCATCATATTATTCTTACAAAATTTTAGATCAACACATTTTTATATGTAAAAACATTTATTTTATCAGTAAGTAAAGTTTCATTATATTTGATTTAACGTGGGTCGCGGGTTTGCTGACGTCATTAAAACTGGGTACGCAAGTTATATGATTTGGGCTACTTTCTTGTGTACATCTGATTATGACGTCACGGTGAGAAAGGGAAAAATTCAGTACATTATACTTTTGTTGAAGTTGGTAGTTTAGTGTAACAATTCATAGAACATGCTGAAGTTATAAAAAATGATGAAGACTTATTTTGGTTCGAATGACCATCACGTGAAAGTGTTAGAAAGCGTTTCATTATGTGTTATCAATCGCATCTTCTCGGGTCTATTCTGAGCCTCGGAGCACATGTACTTGTATCATGTATGATTTATAAATATTAATTACATGTATTGAATGTGTGTAATTATAAAAGTTATCTAACTCCGAATTACACTCAATACCCCCTCCTCAGAAACGCACTCATTTTAGTGTACACTTTCAGTGGAAATGCACTAACAAACTGTTTATCACCATTGTCTTCTGCGATAATTTATCTACACAACCATATATGGCATGCATGTCTTTGTTTTCATTTATCTCCGTAAACAGCGTCAAAACTTTGCTCACCGATGGAAAGTCGAACTCAATTATAAAACGGTATGTGCTAATCTCGGACAAATCTATATACAAGTCGATCACAAATTAAAAACTGCAAAGGCACTACCGGGGTAATACTAATGAAACATAAACTAAATTATATACATTTTTTGAGCGGCATTGACCTCTTGTAAATAACCAAAGGCACGTAGGATATGACCCGCTTCCTCCTTTCCATTTTTTACTTCCTAATGCCGGGGGTGATTAAACTTTTTCCATTTTTTAAATTTTAACTCCACCCTATAATTATGTGCATGTTGATTTAATCGAAATATTATCGGAGGCACATAAAGAATTATATAAATGGAAATCTGAAAAGGAAGAAGAGCGTGTTTCAAATTTATCGATGTCTGCATATTGCATGATTCTCTACGCTTTAGATAGTGGTCATGCAAGTGAAGATTAAGTGACGCAGACGTCGAGAATAAAAACAAACTGCAAGCCGTCTCTTCATGTGTATCAGTCGAAAACGAACAACATGTATTTAAGAGATAAAATGGTAACATTATTAATAACATGTAATACGTATTAAAAATCCAAAATAGGAGAACCCCCAGAAAAACAGAAAAGGGGGGGGGGCGATACTCCAATTGCCTGTGTAAGTAACGGCACGCGTTGTTGTTGGTTACATGTACATATTCGCTGAGTTGCTTTCCATGTTCATTCAGTAGAATTAATGTTATATGAATACATTGAAAGTCTAAGAACAAAATAAAATCTGCCTGTTGATTGCGCTAAATAAAATTAATGTTTAAAATAACGATCCATTTACCCCTCTAAAAATTCC
The DNA here is from genome assembly GCF_032062105.1 of Saccostrea cuccullata. NCBI lineage: Eukaryota > Metazoa > Mollusca > Bivalvia > Ostreida > Ostreidae > Saccostrea > Saccostrea cuccullata. The sequence continues at coordinate 129,354 of NW_026941522.1, forward strand.
TTGTACGCTTTTTTTTATTTCTATCCTTATACGTATAAGCATAAAACAAAGTCAAGTTAAGATTTATTTTAGCTATTCGCTGCCTCTTTGTAAACTGAAAAACATTTCAATATAAACACTGAATGCATTAATACTTACACTCGGGAGGATATTTGGCGGAAATTGATTCAGAATTAAGAAGATATTGTTGATTTGATAGCCTTGCTGAATTTTCTAAAGAAAAAGGATATATACAAAGCGTAAAAAACATATTTCGGGGTTGGGGGTGTTAGTAGTCCTTGACTTCTAAATTATCTTCATACCTACGACTTTTCAAAGAAACTTAGATCACAGATCTGCGATTTCAGCGGGGATGGGGAGTCTGCTTTTTCCAGAGGGAATACAAGGTCACAATTATTTTGCAAATTCTGGCGAGAATCCGCGCATGAATAGAAAAAGACACGGTAAGAAATAAACACGTGCAGAAAATATAAAAAAAAGAAACTAAAGGACTGATTGTTGGTTTACGTCTTTTACGTGAATTTTCACTAATATTAGACGTAATAAGCTGAAAAGGAAAATGTATAATAGTTATTTTATTGAATTATTATGATACTAGTCATTTGAAAGCAGATATATGTGAATTTCCTTTTTCTTATAATCCGTATAAATTTTTTTGGTGCTCTGTATACCTGATCGATATTCACGACGTCAAGCGTGACGTCGCGATATTTTATGACGTTGTTCTTAAAAATGCTACATTTGTCAATATAAAAGCAATTATCTACAATTAAATTACAAAAAAATGAACCCGAAGACATATTAATTTTTTTCATAGATTTATTTCAAATCAATTCTATTTTTAAATACCAAAGGATAAACAAATTCGTCTGCACGATTTAAAAGTTATTGATATTTTTTTAAATCAAAACCTTGCCTGAAAACAAGCCAAAAACGACGTTTTTCCTATACAATTCAATAGAATACCGTTGAAAATGTAACTACAACAATGACATATTTGGAATTCAATTACACAAAAACGGTGCAGACGAATTTTATAAAATTTTCAGAGAATGGAAATCAAATGTAGAGAAATCATATATGTAATTTTCATGGTATGTTTTCGAACACTTTTAAAAGCCCTGTAAACCCGCGACCTACGTTAATGGAACTCGTGTTAGATAATTTTAAAAGTAACATGTTTTGTCACCACGAAGCACGGTTAACAACACTGTGACGTCAAAAACAAGATTTTTTCTTAAAATTACTCTGCCTTTTCATTTCATCCACGGTTTGTTGCTTCTGAATTCATGAATCTATAGCCCTTTACACCTAGTTTGTTAACAATTGTTTGAGTAGCTTACGTTAAATTGTCAATGTTTTCAAATTCTTTATTGCGTAACTCCCCGCAAAAGCGAATCGCACATCACGTTTGATGACGTTACTAACTCTTTGACACGACTTTTTACTATAACTTGTTTTTTTCGCACACCGTTCATGGTCCGATTCCTAGTTTAAACAATAGGTCATTCCCATCATAAACAAATGCATAGCACATTTTTATCTATTTCCTGGTTTACCAAGATGTTATGATATTATATTATTATGATATTATAAAAATAGTACAATATAATTTTTATGTCAAACTGCAATATGCAGCATTTGAAATAAGAGTCAAAATAGAACACATGAAAAATGAAGTACAACTGCTATTCATTCCCTAACTTAAAAGCTAAACTCAAAAATGTTCCAAAATTTCAAAGCTTAGAAATGTTTTGTACGCTCAGTTATTGAACTAATTTGAATGCGAATGTTTTTTTTTTCGTTTTAACTTTTAATATTTACTTACCAATTTTTGGTAAGAAGAAAATATCATGAGTGCAGATAAATTATTGAAATGTCTGTCTTAATTCATTGAAAAAACCGCCATTAATCTTCAAGGGCATACCTTTTACTAAAACTTGTTAGAATGGGTTTAGGGTGCAGCAACAATCTAAAGTCGAAGTTTCGAGTTTGAATACTGGTGTATAAAATAAAATGATGAAATACATATTTATTCCTTCACTATTGCTTCTCCAAGCAATGACAGCAGGGTCACATTGATAAGTGAGTTACCCGGGTTTCTTTCGGCATTCTCATATACTAATTTTTACTATGAAAAATGCAGTTCTGTACATGATCGATACAGCGGTCTTGAACACGATATGCGAGATCAAAAGTTGTTAACTTCAACTAGGTTCCTAATAACACGTTTGGGGATTTTTCAGTGATTTTTTTTTGGTTCCTTTTATGATTCCCAATATATTCTATTTACCAATAGGTCGCTGTAGATATGCAGGGAAAAAAAATAAATTATACATTGTTTGTCTTATTTATGCACGATTTACTTACATTATTCGACGAGTTAAAATATTTGTGTTATTTAGTAAGAGAAGGGGAAATCAGGATAAAAGTATAGGTCTTGCGTGGAATAGAACGCAAGTCCTCTGCAATACATACATGTAAGATGCTCGTTGAGCTACATGTACTCAGTATGATAAATGCTGTACAAAACCAAAACACTGCCACATTTTAACTTCTGATTCATATTGTCTTTAAATACATATATTTGTTGGTTTTGTCTGGGCTTATTAATTAAAATATAATTCCCCCTTCCCCCAAAAAGAAAAAGGAATCCGAAGGAAAAACGAATAGATGAGAGAAGAACGAAAATATAAGCTTGGGCGGGAAATTTAACACGAGGCTCCTGACTTTTACTCAGTTGTTTCATCACGGAGCTATGGAGGCTGATTTATTTACGATTCAAAGCCTTATTTAACCTTCTAGAGCCGTAAAAGGAAAATTAATGTAGATATAGGTACTAAATGTCGGTCTAAGACTTTTTTGACGATGAAAAAGACACAAATGCAAATTATTACGTACAGTATATACTCGTCTATAAGTCGGACTTTTGGGAGTTAATTTCTGGTCCAAAACTTTATGTCCGACTTATAGGCGAGCTATAAAATTAATGGTATTATATGAGGTCAGTCCTTCTGATATATAAGCTTAATAAATACAACCGACTTATAGGCGGACCGACTTATAGGCGAGTATATACGGTACTCCTCTGACCGATATCATTAGATAACATAAAGCATGTAAGTTCAGAATTTATATTCAGCAGAATATGAAATGATACCTAATAGCGGATATAATTAATATTCGCGTATAAAACATTTAGAATTATTTAATAAAACAACAGCTTCCCGGATATCCAATAATTTTATGCATTGCATATCTATAGTAATGCATCGAAAAGCTATAACATAAACAAAAAATGGCATTTGAAGAAAAATAGTAATAATATGCATGCAAAAATATCCAATCCTTTTTTGATCCCTAATTTAAATGTGATTTGTAATCAACTTAAGTTAAAAAAAATATAGTTAAAGTGCTCCAATTTTCAGTAATGTTGAAAGTTACCTTTGGAAATATTCAATTCATTTTTTAGCATGTTCCCAGACCATGTGGTCTATATGTTGTAATAAGTCCTTTCATTAGTCATGGAGCAAACTCAAACTGTTCTTATTCTCAGCAAAAATATATTAAAACTTTTCGATTAAAACCTGTTTTTACATTGATTTTCACATTTTGCATAATAAGCATGTAATACTGTACCTTCCAGATACTGCATGTGTCATAATATAAATATAATAGACTCTGTTCATTTATGCTGACTGATATTTATTCCACTGATATCCCTATACGAAAAGGTAAGCTATATACAGTATTTGACCGAATCTCCAGGTATATAGATAATAATACATACCCTTTTCCACATCACATCCTGTATCAGTCCGAGACACCAATATTAACCAGAGGGCTGATATTCATCAAGGGCTGAAACAGGATGTGATGTGGAAAAGGGTTTGTTTTATTATGTTTATTACATACTAAGTAATCATGCACGGTCTTTTTACATGTACAAATACTCAGTCTACTGTCTCATACGGTTTTGGTTTGTTTCTACTTCTATTTCAAATGTACTTGATACGTAATTTGAAAATATAATCTTTTATATGTCAATTAGATTTTCCTTACATCCGAAACGCTTTAATAAAGAATTTATGTAACCTCAAACTATGTGTATGATCACAAGTACTGTTTTTGAGGTTTAAATTACTAGGAGGTGATATAGATCCGTATCAGCTCCGCAAATCCATATTACTTCCTTGAGGGCTGATACGGCTATTTTGACGTCAGGCATATCGCATATGCAAAAATTCTGTATGTATTACTAAGAATTTAATAAATAGAGATATTTCATTTTGAAAGAAAAATAAATGCATGTATACACAAGTATATCAAATGATTTCTTGTAGATGAGATCGGTATTGTTTATGGTTCTCCTGTTGGTCCTCTATTGTGTGATGGAAGCAGAAACTACCACCACCACCACTTCTTCCACCACTACCGCTTCTACCAATTCTACCAATGTTACGATCCCCGTACAACGTTGTCGCTGTCGTCACCGATGGCGTTGGTGGCGTTTGCGATGGCGATGGTGTCGCTGCTATCGCTTTCCCAGAGTGAGCAAAAATATCTTGTCTCATTTTTCTCATTATATAAAATCTCACAGTTATCTAATTTAAGTACAATGTGCCTATGTTCTCAATACAACGTTACTAAAAGGAGAGGCAAACAAATCATTTCTTGAAATTTGAAGGTGATGATAAAGAAATTAGAAATTCATTCAATTGGATGAAAAAAATCAGGGCAGTGGTGCATTATTATTTTAAAAGGTAAAATGATTAAAAGTGACATGTAAATCTTGCATCTTGAGATGAAAAATATACTCGCGAAACGTAACAAACATGTTTTGAAAGGAGAAACAATGTTTTTTTTTCTTTGATATGTATAGTAATATTGAATACATACACAGTAATACTAAAATAAGGCGGCATTCCGTTTGATTTTGATCAAATCTAGATTTATATGTTGGAAAAAAAGGTCATATAACTATTTTATTGAAGAATATTTCAATTTATAAAGTATTTGACCCTTAGATATATGATTTCTTTTTCTTTTTAGATATGTAAATATTTGGTTCTTATTTAAATTT